>NC_034600.1:27228259-27229972 GCF_900095145.1 Mus pahari
TACCCAACAGGATGCTCAAGGCTACCCAACAGGATGCTCAAGGCTACCCAACAGGATGCTCAAGGCTACCCAACAGGATGCTCAAGGCTACCCAATAGGATGCTCAAGGCTACCCAACAGGATGCTCAAGGCTACCCAGCAGGATGCTCAATGGAATCCGGAACTCTCTACTAAAGCAGTCTCTTATCAAGGTAGAGCCATAGCAAATGCCTGCTATTCTCCTGTGGCTATTACTAGCCTTGGGATGAGGTTTCCTCTTTGAAGGAGGAGCTTTTACAGTTCAAAGACTTCTTCCAGAAAGCAACCCAGTAGCAGCTCTAGAGTACATTTCATTACCAAGATTTATAACCCTGACACAGCCTGGCTTGGAAGAGGATGTTCAAAAATGTCTCAAGGTAAGAGGTCACCCAGCGCTGTAGATCTGGGCTGTTCTGTTGCCGCAGCCCCTGAAGGCTCCTAACCCAGATGATGCAGCAGCAACTGATGTAACAGAGATGTGGAGACCAAGAAAGTCCACACCCTAGAAACAGCTGGAGTGTGAATTATGCTGCATGCCACAAATAATAGTTACTCTGACCATCAATTCTGTTCTTTTGAGACCTCTTCCTTGTGTATTTGTATTGAATCGAAGTCTTTACAACAATGCAGAAGAAAACCCCAGGCCCCGGCAGGTCTGTGGATTAAGTGCATGTTAGAAATGTATAGTTTCTGCTGATATACTGACATAGAGTAAGGAGCGTCTGTTAGTATTTGAGTTGTAGAGAAAGGTTTAAAGCCTTCTTAAAACCATCAAAATCCTCTTTGGTTGTATTCACCAACTCCTCCCACTCTTACCCCAGCATGGCATAAGTAAAATCTCCATCAATGAAAGCAGTTGTCAATTTCATTTTATCTTTTGGGAGGAAGTAGTTTTATCTTAATTTTAAGAGCTCTTTCCTTTTTTATTTTTTTTCTGGTGTTCTAACTGCATTTATTTAAGCAATTGGCTGGCTCTTTAGGACAAGCTCTCAGAGGCTTTCAGAGGCAAGCTTCATTGTTTGACAATGGGAATATCAAACATCATGGCCCTCACAAATATCACTCGTGACTCTGCCATCAAGTGTGGATTCCCTCTTCAAAGCGTCTGGTGACCATTTGACAGGACTTATCTGGGGACCTTTAGAAAGCCTGAGGTTTTAGTAAGAGCTTCTCTGTTATCCTAAAGAAAATGCTCTGGGCTTTGCAAAAGACCATTGAGAGGACAAAAAGTAACTATACAACTGATAAAGGACTGGTTTTACAAACAACAACAACAACAACAACAACAACACCTCTGAAAGTTCAACAATAAGAAAAAACTCCACTGGAAAAACAGTCAAAAGCTCTGAACAAATACCGGACCAAGAAGATGTGCAGATAACAAATAAGACCACAGAGATGGCCCAATCTCCTGGGCCATCAGAAAACTGTAAATGAAGAGAGCAGTGAGACGGCTGTGGGAGAGTGGCAGAAGCCTACGTGAATGTGTAGTGTTGCATAAATGTGTCAAGAATCCTCTTTAGAATATGGAACAAAATACCCATGAAAGGATATAGGTACAGAGACAAAATTTACAGCTAAGATGAAAGGATGGACTATCCAGAGACTACCCCATCCGGGGATCCATCCCATCATCAGCCACCAAACCCAGATACTATTGCACATGCCAGCAAGATTCTGCTGAAGGGACCCTGA
>NC_034600.1:27230747-27250090 GCF_900095145.1 Mus pahari
GAGGGGGAGAGGGAGAGGGAGGGGGAGAGGGAGAGGGAGAGGGGTGGGGAAGCTGGCCAGGAGCACATGGAGAGAGAGGGAAGGGAAGGAGAGGGGAGAGAGGGAGAGGGTGGTCAGAGAGAGTAAAGGGGCAGAGAGTCAGATAAAGAGGGAGAGGCCAAATAGTCCCTTTTATAGCAAGCCGGGCCTACCTGGCTGTTGCTAGGCTACTATTGAGCAGAGCATAGAAGGAATAGATTTTAGGGACTGTGCTGGTTTAGTCAAGTGACACTTGCAGGTTCTCATCCAGGATCTATGACTTCACTACTTCTGGGTAGTTGGCTAGGCTTCCAGTACTAACCGTCATTTTCCTCTTGTTGAATAGGGCTGTTGGCTACCACCAAGGCATGCGTGCCTCTCCTGTCCCAGTCAGGGTTATTGTGCCATACTGGTCATTGCTGTGGTACGTTGGTATTCTATGGGTTGAGCTGTTGGTTGCTTCCCTGCTCTGGAAGCTTGCATGGAGCCTTCTGGTACCATCAGTCTTCAGGGAGGGGACATTCAGGTCCAGCTCAGATCCTCTGAGTCCTGGGTCTGCCATGCCTAGTGTCTTCAGCAATAGGGACTTATCCTCCCACCTCTTGGGGGGGGGGAATAAAGGGCAGTAGCAATAGTCTATAATGCTTTGGGGGTGTCTTGGGCAACTCTGAGTAAAGGTGGGGCAAAATAAATGCTCTCTCTCTCTCTCTCTCTCTCTCTCTCTCTCTCTCTCTCTCTCTCTCTCTCTCCAAGTTCTTCTCTAGCTTACTCCCAAAGATGCCAGTTTGGACTTCATTCTTCCATACTATTAAATATATCTCAGTTTCTCTTAAAGAAAAGCATACCATATCTTCTGATTAAAAAAAAAAAAACTTGGTAAGTTTTTAATGTTAACATGTATCCAAAGGGTTTCCTGCTCCACATTCATTTCAATGGCTGTACAGTGCTTTGTGATTTGAATGACCCAATTGACCTGCTCAAACTCTGATGGACACTTATGCTATTTATAATTGCCCACTACCGCAAATAATTGACTTCTAATGATTCTTCTCATCTCTGATAACTCTGAGCATGTCTAAAAGGGGGAGTCGAAGAGGTCTCCTAGAAACCGGCTCTTCCCAATTGAAAGGAAACTTGGGTGACATTCTCTACCATCCTAAGATAATAGGGCTGCATCGGAGGAGACAAGTACAGAACGTTGTGTCCCTTGAAGTGTCCTCTCACCAGCCCCCATGCTCTCTCACTCTTTCTCTAATCTCCCCAAGGACAGTAAGAGCTCATGGTAACATCAGCAGGTTCTATTAATACCGCACAGAGGCCAAGCCAGTCTAGGCGGTAAAGGCAGCCAGGGAGGTAATACATCACTGACTACAGGGAAGCAAGCCGGGGGAACAAGAGCCACAGGGAGCCAAGGCAGAGACTGAGGATTCCAAGGAGTGGGGAGTCTTTGAGGAGGCTGATACTCTACAAGTACAGTAGGAGAAGAAGAAGAGAAAGGACTGTGAATACTATCAAGGGTCTCCGTTTCTCCTTCCCCCTGCTGTGTGACCCACAGGAAACCCAGCGAGCATATTAAAACTGAGTCTTTAAAAGTTATGGTTAACTTACTTCAGTGTTCCGTGCGGCAGTAATGCGTTTAGTGCACATTAACTAGAGCATGCAGTCGTGTGCCAAAAACTCATAGAAAGGATGCCAGTCACTAGAACATCTCTTGAGTGCACACATTCGGAGGTAAAGAAAAATGGCAGAAGGGCATGCCTAGAACTATTAACTGGGAGTGGTGTCATTGGTAGAGTGCTTAGCTAGCACACATGAGGCCCTAGATTCAAATCTCAGTATCAGGGGGAACAGAAAAAAAGAATGCCTTTAAAGGGAACAGACAGAGCTTGAAGTGACAAAACAGGTCGCCTGTCTATGAGCTGTCAAAGTATTTGGCTGTTCTCTGCAGCAGAGGCTCACAGGTCGCATGACCCTGCTGACTAATTTAAAGGAAAGGGCACAACACCACAGATACTTTTCTTAGGAAAAATGTCACCCTTCCAAGATCACTTATTTGTAGATGTCCAAACCTGAATCTTGGAGAAGATAGGATCTTAAAAACAAGTTACGGGGTCCCCATAAAGGCATCCCTGAAATCAGAAACTTCACTTCCTCCACCGTCCGTCACAGGGACAATGATGAGATGGGAGACCCATTCCTAAGGAGACTGTGGGGCATTGCTCCCCAAGCTCACAATACACACTGGATGCTTAAAGCCAGGTGGAGGCAGGCACAGTGCAGAGGGAGGGACAAACATGGGAATCAGGTGTTTGCTGATGTGTTTCAGTCTGGGGAAAAATTATGAAATCTCTGAACAATAATAATCATAATAATAAATAAAATAAAATTATTTTTTATTTAAATTATGTTATGTTATGTTATTTTATTTTAGTCATAATAAAATCTAATTATGCACAAAGGTCTGGTCTGCGTGCACACTCTGCATATGCATATGCATTGTATAATTAGGAGGGCCCAGAACCAAAAGAGCATGGAACCCCCTGCTTACAGAACCTCAAGAGGCAACAGGACCGCAACACACTAAATAAGGCACACAGAGCCCTTCAAAACGTCCTGTACTGTATGTCTGCCTAGGTGGATAGTTCATGAAAGGCTCAGGGCAGGACTATTCCAGAAATGGACTCTCTCTGAGAACAGGCCAGTTGTCACTGCACAGTTAAATCCTCTAGGAACGATTTGGTTGCTTCTATGAGTAAACTTTGATGAAGAGAAAAGGAGATTCACTCACTAAAAAGGAATGGCGTTCTTCCTTTTACAAATATGATCTGAGAAGAAAAAGCTATTTTTTCGTAAAGTCGGCATGCAAAGTAGTACAGAGCCTTTAAAAATCAAAGAGTCTGCCTATGAATAGCTTACTAGTGGCATTTTGTGTATCGTCACAGACTACCCTAAAAGCTAAACATTGTCTTTCACAGAGGGGGAAATGAACGATCAGCAAGGTGCAACAAAGTTTGGACTGGGTGTGATTACAGTATTCCCCTGCCCTGCTCTGCCTCCATGTGTCATACTCTAGTCATTTGAGAGTGTTCTTAAACTTGGGTGGAAGACAAAGCAATGCCTCTCCTGAATCTTATCCTCAAACTGAAGTTTAGTGAAGGTAGACTAGTATTCAAAAAACTTTCATTTCTTTCTTTCCTTTTTCTCTTGTGTGTGTGTGTGTGTGTGTGAGAGAGAGAGAGAGAGAGAGAGAGAGAGAGAGAGAGAGAGAGAGAGAGAGCTAGTTAGTTAGCTAACTAGTGGTCAACATACCTCCCCTAATCACTCTCCACCTTACATTTGTCATAGTGTCACTTGCTGAGCTTGAAGTTCATGACTTCAGCTAGGCTGGCTACCCAGTGAACTCTAGGGACCCACCTGCCCTGGCCTCCTCAGGTTTACCCATACAAGTCAGCACACCCTGCCTTTCACAAGGCTCCAAGCTCACTGCCCCACATTCGCTGCTCACCAAGCACTGATGCTAAGTCCTCACCCCAGCTCCTTTTGTTTCAGCTTTTTTAATGGTGAGATGAATGAGCTTTAGACACAACAGCGGCCGTAGTTAGTAAATAAAATAACAGGGCGATGATTTAAGGGGTTTCGTGTAAACAGCAAGCAACATTTTAGCGTCAATGCACCTGCTGTGGCTGGGTACTGCAGTTCTCCAAAGTACCAGGAGTTTAATCTCCAATGTTACAGCATTGGAAGTGAAGAAACTGTTGTTCTAGCAAGTGGGTTTGTGCCTTATAAAAGGAAGTGAGAGGTGAGAGGGAGCTGCCTTGTCCCTTCCCTCATGAGCCCTTCTGTGACCAATAGGACTTCAGTATGCTCTGCGTGTAGAGACTCCTTGATCTAGAGCTTTAGGCCCACATAAATGACCGGGTACACTGGCACGCACATATTATCCCAGAACTCAGAGGTGGAGAGAGCAAGATCCATGGAGCTCTCTGGCCAATCTAGTTAAAAGTGACCTCTGGGGTTACTGAGGGACCCAGTCCCCAAAATAGGGTGCTGGGAATGTAACTGAAAAGCCATGTAACTGGCCTCCATGTGCACATGCATACACATACCTATACCAATAAGTGCACACACACACACACACACACACACACACACACACACACACAGGTAATGGAAGAAAGAAATTGGTACCCTTGTTCAATGTTCTACTTCTGGAAGTCCAAAGAATTGAAAGCATGGTCTTAAAAGGACATTTGTATATAAAAGTATCCCAAGTGTCCATAGCTGAGCAGAGCCATTCACACTGTGGGATAACATGCAGCCTGAGTGAGAGAGGAAATTCTAACACATATTAAAACACGGAGGAAACATCTGGAAATTATGACAAGAGAAATAAGGAGATCACTACAAGTCAAATACTCCATGATTCCACGTATATGAAACAGAGTAGTCACTGTCATAGAGACAGAAGGTGGCATGGTGACTGTTAGCAGCTAGGGGAGAGAATGGAGCCACCACTCACTGGATGTGGAAGGCAAGAGAAAATACTTCTCAATGTTGGCAGTGATAGTTGCACAACAGCATTAATATACTTATTGCCACTCTAAAATGGTAACAATAATACATTTGTAGTGTGTGTGTGTGTGTGTGTGTGTGTGTGTGTTTCACCACAGCTTTTAAACTGGTATCATGTAAATTAGCACTTCATAACATATCTGCAAAACTAAAAGCTAAAAGGTAAAATATTTATCCCGCCTTAATTGTAGAAAGGACAGAATAAACAAAGAAAATATAACAGAATGCTAAAAAATTCAAGCTTTGAACATTGGTTAATTGGAAATTAGGCTACATAGACCCCAAAAGGCACAATATAGAATTCAATGGACCGCTTTCTCTACGAAAATAGAGCTTCATGTAGTATTCAACAAGTTAATAAAATACTTCTTGTAGTCTATTTTTTTTTAAATTCAAATTTGAAATATACGTCACCTATTTTTTCTATTTCTTGGCATGGAAGATTTTAGAACCAGGAAAGAGCACACTACCCATCTCAGCCGATCTGTTTGTTTGCTTTACATCGGTCAATTTGCCCAACAGGGTAAGCTGCCATGATAGGCAATGATTACTAACTGGCTGGCCCTCACTGTGCGGGGACTGTGATAAAACCAAATGGCAGCTTCACGTAGCATGAAGACATTTTCAGCAAGGGTTAAACAGTAATCTCAGCCTCTTGTTGCCCTCAGCTGTCTCAAGGAAGACCCTCCTGATTCAATCTGCTGCAAAATTTTGCATTGGATTCTCAAGAAAAAAGAAAAATTAAAAAGCAAAGAAAATTAAAAAAAAATGTAGCCCTGGGTGAAAACTGTATACAATTGAGGAGGGAGAGAGGAAAGAGAGCTGCCCTTATGCTTGCAATCAAATCTAATCTAAAGGATGAATTTAAACAAGTATTTGCTCTATGAACCTGTGTCAGAAAGGCCAACAAGCAGGAACCAGGAAGACACACCGGTGGATTGAGGCTTCTCCCCTGAAACAACTGAACAGACTCTAGAGAGCCGTTTCAGTTTCACCATCCCAAGAAACCTACTGTTAGGTGTCTAAGATGGACAAGAAGACTGAGCTACCCAAGATGACACACTGACCGATCAGATGTCTTTAGTCATAAAACACGTCTTCAACAAACTCATTTCAGAATGAGTGCTCACGTTCCTAGTCATAAGAAAATGGGTTTTCTGGAGATCATGTGACATGCGGCACAGTGTGGCATCTTTTCAGTAATCACCCTGAGGCTGGGAACTACATCTTGCTCGCTGAAGTATCATTCACATTTAAGAAACATAATAGAATAATAACCATTTTTACCTAAAATCTCTTAGGTTAATAATCTATTGGTGAGGCCAGAGAAATGAATTTCCCTGTCGTAGAGCTGTGAAAGCAAATGAATTTCTCTACTACATCACCCAAAAGCAGCCAGATGTCCTCCAGACCCTTTCTAGTCCCCACCTGCTTTCTCCAGACAGCAGCTAATGACATATGCCTTTAGAGTGTCAGGAAAGGGCTGTTGTCTGCGTGTGTTGACACTGAGCACCGAATTGCATTAAAGAAACGATGTAGGAAGTCTCCATAATTTTTTTTTAAAGAAAACTATTTTCTTTCTTTTTCCTGGAAGGTGTTTATTTCATCCTTTCTTGTGCTTCCAAGGCTGTCTGATCACAACTCTGTGAGGAAATGAAGCCCTCCAAGGACTGTTTTTCACTGTTCTTTGCTGTGGAGGATGCAAGCCAGTCGCTAAAAGACCATCTTTGGAGAAATGGGGAGCCAGATCTTTGTCTGGGTTTCTTGGTAACTAACCACTCTCCCTCTCCCCTTTCTTCCCTGCTAGTCCATCTCCCTTACTCCTTTTGTCGCATGTATTACAAATTTTGGGCTCATTCAGTCAAGGTGTTTGCTATAGGCTTCCCAGAATGTGGTCTTAAAAAAAAATAGATAGATTGGATTTTTAATATTCCGTCAGCGAGTGCAAGTTCAGCCAGCAGTACTTTCAACACGAATTTTTATGGTTTAAAAAACCAAAGCTCCACTTTGTTTTCTAAGCCTTTTCAAATCCCACTTAGATGCCAGGCCTCTGCCAGAAGCCTTAGGAAAGGATTGGCCTTAGAGAACCGGTTTGAACTCAACCAAGAAAGCATTTGCTTGAAAAATTGGGCTGAGCACTAGGAAGCCTTCTAACGTAAAATGAGTGGACTCTGAAAGAACGGTCTTACTCCTGCTAAGGACAAAAAGTAAACTGAAAAGCCCCCTCCAACCCGTTCCTTTTCTTAGTCAATCAGCTATGTAGGAAGGAAGGGAGTCTGGCGGGAGAAAGGAATATCTGGGCATCCCTCAGAGACTTAAAAGACGTCTGGGCACCCGGGGGAATCCTGGTCGCTGTGACGACGCCTTCCCAGTGCTACCAATGCGGCACACTGCGGAGCTCTTTGCCTGCCTGCAGCCTCTGTATTGCCCGGCATCCCCTGCCACCCCTGCCGCAGTCTATCCTCCCACCCGAGTCCCTCCAGTAGCTGCTGTCTGCACAGGGCGCGCCACAGGGCATCCATCACTCCGGAGCCTTTGACGCACACACGCGCGCTCCCAGACAGGCTGGGTCTCCTAGCCCTCCCTCCACCGCGCCCTCCCCTTGCGGGGCTGCATTTGCATCACGCCCACACGTAGAGGGTGACGCGAGCGCCCCCCACCCCCGCTCCCGTGGTCCAGGCGGTACTTCCAGAGCTGGTGACTCAGCTCCTCCCTCTCCGCCCCCGCGCGTGGCGACTGAGGTTCCCGCACGCCCACAGAGATGCTCCTTGTATCTGCGGTGGGGTGCTGGCTTCCCCAGTCAAGTTTATCCCGGCATTTTAAAATCTTTCCTTCTTGGCCAGAGGTATTCCAGTGCGCGGGAGAAAGTATTCTCAATTCTAGAGCCCAGTTGGAGAGGAAAAGTCCACCAATAGAAGATGGTGGGCAGTCGTCCCATTTCCTCTTGGCCTTAAATTAGATACCTCGATAGTAATTGTTGCTGCCATCATCATCATCATCATCATCATCATCATCATCATCATCATCTTTACTGGGGACAGTCCCTCTCCTAAGAAACCCTCACTCTTAGACGCGCTTCCCTGCGCCCCCAGGCGCAGAGTGGACGCTCGATAGGGTTTTGCTCAATGGAGGTGCAGTGTTGGAGAAGTGTTGATTCTTACAAAGGGCTACAGCCAGCAAGCACGCTTCCCTGCTTTCAGCTTTTTTTTTTTTTCGTGCCAGTGCAAAGATGCTACTCCCGGTTTGTTTGTTTGTTTGTTTGTTTGGGGGTTTTTTGTGGAAGAGTTTGAAAATTGACAGGTTTTCTATTAGCCTCCCGCAGAGTCGACTGCGGCTCCCCGTGCTTTTCAACCACTTCTGCACATCTGCAGAGGGTTCCCCACAGAAAAAGTTGAGCCAGAGGCTGCGGTGATAGCTCGCTGATAGTGGGCGCTCCCGGCTGCCTGTTTTGAATAGTCTCTCCTGCCCTCCCTGAAGCTCCCCCACCCCTGCGCCCCCAAAGAAACCGGGAGACGCCTGCAGCTGCCCACCCACCTGCCCTTGAATCCCGAACATACCTCACCTTTGACCTGCCCCTGCCTAGTAAACCCCGGGTCACTCATCTGCCTCAGTGAGATTTCCTGCTTGCCATCCCAACACAGGTACACAGCGTACAGCCTGCCTCACCTGCAGCGGCTTTTCCCCACGGCCAGAGCCAGCAAAGTTGCGCTAGTTGCGCTTCTGGAAGGCTGCAAAAAGTTCTCTGGTTACAACGCTGGGTCTCCAGGCACAGAAGAGAAACCTAGCAAGGAGCGAGCCCTTGCCACGGTTGCGGGGGAATCCTTACTCACCGTTCCAGGCGCCGGGAACCCCCTGCCCTGAGCGGTGTCTGCACTGCAGCCGTCGCCTTGCGAGCACCCCTCTGCTTGCAGCCTGGGGCCGCCTCGGTCTGCCACTCTCTCCTGCAGCGCGCGCACTGGTGACTCCTTTGAGCTAGTCGGCGGCGAGAGGAGGGGCGGGAAAGTGGCTCCGGGCGGCCACGCTGCGGTCCTCCTTCGCCTCCTCCCTTCGGTGCTGCAGTGGCGGGCGGCGGCGTGGCGAGAGTACAAGCGATGCGCAGGGAGGGGGTTACGGCGCGCGGGGGAGGAGGGCGCTGTGCAAGGCTGGGTGAGCTCCCGGTGTGATGCGGAGGTGTTGCTGCGGTGCGGGTCGGGGGTGGGGAGGGGTGCGGTGGGGGTTGGCTCCAAGTGTGACAGGTACTTTTGGAGAAGTCAGAGCTCAGTTTGTAGCAGAAAGGGGGGGGGGCGTCGATAAAGCACCGGTGCTGAATTAGTCACCGAGTGTGACTGTGCGCTGCTGCTCATTTGGCAGCCCCTTGGGCCGGGTCCATCAAGGCACAAGGAAATTGTTGATTGCTGGAGGCCAGTGCCTGGGGAAGGAGGGTTTTTTGTTCTGTTTCTGAGCCTGAAACTGGTTGATTTTGACTAGGCTTTCGATAAGGAGTAGCTGATCACACCCCACCCCACCCCCCAATCTCCATGCTAGCACACAAGACAAAACTTGGGGTGTAGCGGAAGGAACTCCACGTGCGGTGTGTGTGTATGTGTCCCTAAACCAGGGAGGGCCAGGGAGCAGCCGGGACTCCGGGTGGGGGTATTTTTAGCATTTTTCATAGAAGAGAGAGAGAGAGAGGAGAGAGAGAGAGAGAGAGAGAGAGAGAGAGAGAGAGAGAGAGAGAGAGAGAGAGTCGCGAGAATATTGCTCTGGTTCCTTAGAGGGTGAGAAACAGCAATCTTAACCTCACCTTAGCGCTGGGGCTGGACTATACCAACTGGGACTCACCCTGGAAAGACCACACCCAAGCATCTACTCTGTCTTGGCAGGGCAGAGCGTTACCCATCCGCTCATCGGAAGGGACAAAGTGGGAAGCCAGGCATCCTCACACAGTAGACCCTACCAGCTCCGAGCTCACGTGAAACTCACGTACTTTGGAAGCTCCCCGATCCCCGGCAGGTGCCCGCCGCGCAATCATTACCCTTGTAATGATAACCCGGAGGAGCGAGACAAAGCGAGGCGCTGGTGGAGGCTGCAGTGGGTGGATCTCTCACACAATCTCTCCCAGGATGAGTTCAGGCGAGTAAATAGCCTGAAAGATAGAGTAGGTGGCTGAATGCTTGGCTGTGCCGATACCTATGTAAACAATGCATGTAAATGTCTGTGTTGCTGGAAAAGAGCAGTCAGGCTCTTCTGAGATCCAGGCGGTCTGGAGGCTCCCGCTAAAGAAGCTGGTGGGGACCACGTGGACCGCCTGGGACAGATAACTCCAGCTTGCTGTAATCTATCTGTGCCACAGTTTCAAGATGAGATGAAGAGAGGAAAATGGAACCAGCCTTGAGCCTCTGGCTGCCCCTCCTTGCTGCTCTGGCATTCCGAGACTCAGGATGCTCAGGCCCCGTTGAGCCTACAGTTTCTGGAAGGGTCCATCTGGATTGTGTGTTTTGGTTAAATGCTTTGAGGTTTGTACCACTTAATGTGGTGTTGTGAGATGAATGATTGGATAGCATAAAAATTAACGCACTCACTTAGACATCCTTCCTGTGCGTTCTTCCTTAATAAACAACTATTTGGGGGGTAAAAATGTCTGTGTTACTACCAACGTAAGGTACCGCGTGTAGGCTTACAGGTGTGCTCCAGCATCGGTGTGAAATTTTTAAAAACGTAAATCGTATCTGGATCCCACATGTGGCATTGCAAAAGATGCTGGTAATTCATTTGGATGTTTACCTCTTTGAGGGCGTGCCAGTGATAGTCGGGTAGTAATTTATTATTTCTCCAAATGATGGATGTATAGACAACAGTGAGATGAACCTTAAAACAAACAAACAAACAAAAAACCAGTCAACAGGCTTCCTGGTATGGGTCTCTTTCCTCAACCAATCTCTGTGGGGTCCATGGACTCTCACAGGGTGAGTGGACTTTCTAGCTCTGGATTTTCCCTTCTTGCTACATTTGAAGATAATAGCTCCTGCAGTTCCTATCCTAGAGAGAGCTGAGTTATGTGTGGATTTAAACACTGTATCTTTAAAGTACAGGAAGGATTTCCTTTGGTGATGATGAGCCTATGAGGGTGGGGAGAACAGCTCTGATTGATCCTGCTGGGCACACTTCACTAGCAAGTAAGCCAGCTCTCTTACTTGCTAGTGTCATCCATTTTCTCTCTTCTAAAAAACATTGGTCTCACAGGAGCCTATGTAGGTGAAGATGCATAACTGCCCTGTAGCCACCACACCTCGGGGCTCTTGAAGTCACTACCTTTCTACCAAAAAGAATTTCATTCAAAATTCACCTCAAAAACCAAGCCTTCCTGAGCAGCCTATAGGATCTGTCTTTGCATCAGCAAACTGGTTTCACTTTTTAGAAAAGACATACAGGTGCTATAGTTACTTTTTCAAAAATATACACAAGAACCATAGTGCCTAACACACAGTGGCCACAGAATAAAAATTATTCCTACTTCCCCTTTAAATAGAGGAAACTTTCCCAAAGCTCCTGTATGATGCTACCTGCAAGCTCAGACTAGCATCTGGCTTCCATGACAGGGATCTAGAGAGAGCCCTATCCTTTTGTACCACAAGCCCCTACTTATCCAGTTCTTTTCCCTGTCACTGGGAGTCCGTATCTAGATACAGGCACATATTCTTCCTGTTCTCAACGCTCTTCCCAAAGATGCTCTACCACCACGCCTCTTATCAAAACTATAGTGGCCGTTTGTTTCCATGACCACAAACAGCCCAGAATCTCAACTGTGATTTACATTTACATCCTGACCCCCATACTCTGTCCCTTCCCCCATCCAGCTCTTTAGCTGTCCCTTCTAACACATAAAGGGCTAGCACAACCCGTCCTTCCCTTCTCGTTCTAATGGAATCTTCCACTCTCCTCTTATTAAAGTATACTGTTTCAGAAACTCAATTTGTTAGAACCAAGACCATACATTGCAAATGACTGATATGTCTCCAGATCTTGATTCTGTCTCTGTCTCTCTGTCTCTCTGTCTCTCTGTCTCTCTCTGTCTTTCTCTCTCTCTCTCTCTCTCTCTCTCTCTCTCTCTCTCTCTCTCTCNTCTCTCTCTCTCTCTCTCTCTCTCTCTCTCTCTCTCTCTCTCTCTTTCCCCCCCTCTCTCTCCTCCCTTGCAATTTGCTTGGCTGGAGAAAGAATCTGTCCTGTGGTTTTCTGCAGCCTGGTTGTATGCTCTTTATATCACTTAAGTGTTCTGCTCAGGACTTCCTATAACCCACAACAGACATCTAAAAGCTCATTATATTTTTTGACAAAACCAGTATTACTATTTATATGTATCTAACTGCAGGCTTTTAAAAACAATTATTGGTAAGAATTGCGTTTGCCCCACTATTTCTTCGGGCTTTGATAAATGATGATATTCCATTGACCATTTCTCAAATCCCTATTCTCCTGTCCTTTTGAGAGATGCTTGAGCACTGGGTGTAGTGGCTTACACTATTAATTTCAGTTTGGGAGGTAGAGTCAGCCAGATCCTCTGGGAGTTAGATGCTAGCCTCGTCTACATGGCATGGTCAAGACCAACTAGGGCAACATAGTGAGACCCTGTCTCAAATAAAATAAAATAAAATAAAATAAAATAAAATTAAAAAAAGACCAATATGGTAAACAATATCTTCAAGAGTTGAAAGAAGAAAATACAAAATCCAGGACTTGAACAACCAAATCTAATAGAGGAAGCACTGGCCACCCCTCACTATGAGCAACCTTAGTCAGCTTCCCATCCCTGTAACAAAATCCCAAGTGTTATCAACTTTATCGAGATAAAATGTTTATTTGCCTCAGAGCTCTCCAGGTTTTGGTTTGTGATCCACTGCCCTTGCTCTGGGCCTGTATCCCTGCACCACAGCGGAAGCACGCGGTGGGACAGCAACGCTGACCTCACCGTGGGCCAGGAAGCCCCCAGCAGCCCCCCAGTCCTCTTGGACATATTCTCCCCAGCCACCCAGTGACTTCTCACGAGCTGCATCTTTTACAGGCGCCCTTACCTTCCATTATTGCCGCCTTCTAGAACAATCCTTTAACATATTGACCTCAGTGGGAGAGGGTGTGCCTAGCCCTGCTGGGACTAGATGCTCCCAGGGTGAAGTGATAACTAAGGGGGTGCTCCTCTTCTTTGATGAGAAGGGAAGGGGACAATGATGGGAAGGATTTGTAAGGGGATTGAGAAGAGAGGAGAGATTGGGATGCAAAGTGAATACAAAAGTTATAAAAAATTAAAATTTTTAAAAAATTAAAAATTAAAAAAGAAAAAGAAACCCATGCCATAGGGAAGAAAATGAATGGTCCTTTGAGGGACTTGCAGGCTCCAAACAACGGGACTCCCCAAAGGCTCACACAATGAGTATAAGGGAAACCAGCAGTCAACCATCATTACAGTCCATTGCAAGAGGCCTGCTGAGTGTGCTGCTTTAAGGGAATTAGTCAAAAGAACATGGACATGAAGGACGGTTAACAGACTTATTTTAAAAAAAAAAATTGGTGAATGCTAGTTGTAAATGTTTGTATCCCCAAATTCTGTTATTTTGCATAACTGTTTTTAAACAAATGCAAAACTTGTAGGCATGTACTTGTACTTTGCATTTCCTGGTAGTCATGGACAAATCCTTTCTGGGGGAGCCCTCTAACATCCTAGAAACAAACCAACAAAAAGTTCCACAAATAGTTTTAAATAAAAGGTGACAATAAACACACAACAGATAATGTGCTCTAGGGACATCACTATGAAGGTGAGCCAGTTAGAAAACAGAAGAATCTGCAGTCTCAAAGACGATGGAGATGCTGACCAAAAAATTTTCTTTACTTGAAGAAGAAGAAAAAAAAAGGTTGAAAGCACTTATAACCTCAGTGGGAGAGGATGTGCCTACACCTGCTGGTTCTAGATGCCCCAAGGTGTTCCCAAGCAGAGCGGGGTAGGAAACTGGAAGAAATGATCAATCATATTTGAAGAGGCACCCAACCTCTGTGGGCCTGTTCCGAACACCCACCCTGTTTCCATACATATAAACACAACCCACACATTCGCAATTTTATTGAGGGATTCTCCCACTTTTAAAAACTCTCATATATTTAACAATATAGTTTTATGTATAATGATAAAATCATTTCTCTCGCTATTTCAAGACCTTGAAACATTATAGATACATGAATATTCAGAAACACAGCACAACAAAACATGGCTTCCAAATAGATGCAGAACTGTTTGTATTAGAGTTTAGTGGTTCAGTGGTGGAAATTAAGAAGGGAAAGAATGTGTGTGTTGTTTAATATAACTGATTAAAAACAAATGAGAGAGTAATAAATACAATTTTAATGGGTGTGCCAAAATAGGTAGTGTCTTGACTTGGAAAGACAATTGATTTGGAACTTCTGTGCCTTGATCTTTTTCTACCAGCCAGGTCCTTAAATTTGGTAACAAAACAAAACAACACTAAAATGCTGCAAAATTGAAGCATACTGTGACTTTCCAGGGGAGACGTGAACATCTATCTGCCCCAGAGAGAGCACCAATGATAGACCAAAGAAATGATGTCACTGAAGTCTGGTTCAGTGAGCTGGTGGGTTTCCTGGGCTTGCTTACAGGAGCAAGGAGGGTTCAAAGCATCTATGTCATGAAAAGCCCGCTTCAACACCTGGGTCCTAAAAGCTGGGTCCCTAGAGTTCCCTGCATAGCACGCAGGCGGCTTGACAACTGAAAACTCCCCTGGCTCCAGCGGTCGTTATGCTTTGTGTAATTTCAGGGTGGGGTCCTGTGAGCTTTAGAACCATATTGAACTTCCCGCATCTCTTAAATCTCAGTAACTTCCTGACCCTTACGATCCCCTCACCTATCCCTAGGACAGATTGTTTCAATTAAGAGAAAGTGAGATGCAGTGTGTGCACTTTCTCTTTAAGCTTCTACATAGACTCTCTGCCTAAAGGGATCATTTCTTTCCAAGCTTCACTGATTTCAAGCACAGATGTGCAGCTTGCTGGACCAGGGGAGAAATATCTGGTAATGGAACCCTCATAGTCTAGTAGGCAAGACTTTCCTTGCTCTTTCTTGATTTCCTCTGATGTCACACTAGACTTTACTGCCATCTTCTTCCTATTAAGTAATTCTGGAAAATACTAGTCCAGACTGGAACTCCCACAGCGAACTAAGATCTGCTCTGGTTATGTGCTTTAGGGGATGGGCTAATTATATGTGTATTTTTCCATCTATCTTTTTCTTTTTTGGACACTAGGACTTACCTATGTAGCCCAGGCTAGCTTGATATTTCCTACATAGTCCAAGTTGGCCTAGAACTTTCAGTCCCCAAGCTCCCACATTCTGGGACTGCAGGTGTATGTCTCCATGCTCCTGTTACTATTCCTTGCTTGGTCCAAGTCAGTTGTGTAATCCTTTCTTGTTCTTAGTGGCTGGTTTGGCCATGGGCTGGTTACATGATTCTGGCCAATGGCATGTGAATGGAGGACTCCTAGAGATCTTAGAAAGAAGGTCTCTTCAGCTCTGAAAACTTAACTGGAGAAACTAAAGCCTGTTTCACCTTTTAGACACTGTGCTCTGTAAATGACATTAAGGTGTCTACATTTCTAGACACAGAGGCATTGACACTGAGGAACATTATGTGCAGACAGACCCTTTGCAAGTGCCCAGTAATCACAGAAGAGAGTCAATTTAATGACAACACACACACAAGAGGCAAGAGCCAAGCAAAATGAAAAGAAAGAACTAACAAAAGAAAGAATGAAAGAAAACAATAAATGAAGGAAGGAGGGAGGGAAGGAGGGAGGGAGGGAGGGAGGGAAAGTAAGTCAGATCCTGGTGTATCACAGTCAGAGCAACCTTGCTTCCTTCCATTCTGGGGTCACAAATTACTTTCTTTTCAAAGAATCCATCTTAAGTTAGAGTGTTTGTTCCTAACTGAAAGCATTTTTATGCTTATTCCTCCCTGTATACATCGCCAAGTAAAAGTGTCTGCTATATAGTACAGACTGCACATATCTTCTACTTTGAGTTGAACAGTGTAAAGTTCATTTGTGTTGGGAAAACAAGAAGGATGTGTCCGTCTGGCCTATCCCAAGCGTCTAGCACAGTCCCTGAATCATAGAAAGCATTTGGAAATAACTGCTTAAAGCCAGCATGGCTTCAGGATCTCAGCAAGCAACATGGAAACTTTAGAAGTCCAGATGGAAGGCTGGAAATGAGAAAAATTGGCTCAGTGAACACTCGAGGTCTGGGAGGATCTTCCTGCACAAATGGACAAGGAAAAGAGCCTCCCCAGACAGATTTGGGGAAGTCTAAGGGTTCTCTAGCTGAGTGTATGGTAGCTCAGAGAAGAAGGCAGCATGTCACTTAGCATTCTTGCTGGGTTGGAAATGAAGTGGAAAAAATGCCCACAAGAGATTTTCTTGGCAGAAAGAGAAAGAATCTGATGTGGGACAAACTTTCTTATGAAGAAGGAGAAAGTGAATTCTGAAGCATTCAAAGCTGTTCGGGACACACCCTGGGCGTGTTGGTGGGGACGTAGTTATTTTCCTCAATATATTTGTTTTCATTTATTTGCATGTCTAGAATACAGTCAAATTTGTCATTGCAAACACATTTGGTGCATACCCACTCCTAAGCTGATGGAGAAGATGGGGGAAGCATCTCGGGATATCTGACAGGGCAGACAAAGCCAGAGCCTTCACACAGAGCATTGCAGAGGCTCACATTGGTTGGAGACAACTAGAAACACAAACGTGTGTCAGCAACTTGCCTGCTCCAAACTTCTTAGTGACTGAACAACTGGCTGTGAGGAAAGCACAGACTCTCTCAAGTCAAACAGCCATGGCCACAGACAAAGTGCTAACCAAATAGCTCATGGCAGCTTGATTTATCTCTGACCTAAGCCAACCGGGGATGCAAAAAAAAAAAAAAAGCCCATTGACCTTCAAGCAACGAGAATGAGGATTTTGAAGTTTTCCTGTGTGGAAAAACAGTTTTGAGGAATATTCTCAGAGAATTGTCAGTAAGAGAGGACCCAACTGCCTACAGCAATCACTGTAACAAATTTATCAC
This sequence comes from Mus pahari, assembly GCF_900095145.1. Classification (NCBI taxonomy): domain Eukaryota; kingdom Metazoa; phylum Chordata; class Mammalia; order Rodentia; family Muridae; genus Mus; species Mus pahari. The sequence goes on from NC_034600.1 coordinate 27,247,444, forward strand.
CTAGTGACTTTCTTCCCTGTCCTATAGCCTCTCCTGCTGACTGTAGTTCTCTAGTGAACTATGTGCACCCGAAACCCTACACTGACTCCAACCCATAAGCCAAGAAAAGCCATCTGTATTTTGGCTCCAGATTTTGTCTCCAGTTCTTCACCCCAGCATTTCCAGTCTTGATTTTCTGCTTTAGATATCCTGGACACATTTCCATAATCCAAGGATACACTGCTTCTCTGCCTTCCTTATCTACACGCCTGTGATGCACACCTTCTGGAAAACCAAATGCTACTTCCTCCAGTGAATCTGACAACCGTTCTAGGCTAAAGCCTCCTGCCCAGCGCCACACTCTAAAAGCTCAGAGGTCCAACTGCATATACAGAGCTCACCACTTACCAGCTTGGCTATGAATAATTCTGCTTCATTTCCTGTAATACAACAGCACTGCAGTGGCAAGGACATCTGATCGTGAACAGTGTTAAAGCCCATATATGCCAGCCAGCACACGCACTATGCATTCTACTGCCTCCTAAATGGCTTTGGAGGGTAAAATAATCTTCCATGTTCCTTTGTAAATGTTTCTTCCTAAAATAAGAACTTTCCCAATGGTCTTCCCATGTGTGGGGTTATAGCTTGAACTTCTGAAAAACTTCTTTAGAGGGCAAATTATACACCACTCTGAGAAATTTCCTGCATTCTTAAGTTCTGCTTTGATTTCAATTTTAAAGAACACAGGTGTCCATTTTATAACAACAAAAAAAAATCTCTCATGTTTTGCTTCTCATTCTTTATTCAGTGACGTTTACTGCTGCTTAGAGCACAGCATAAACATATTACAGCTTCTCTATAAAGCCCACATCTGAATCTGTCCACTGCGTCTCTAATGTTTTCTCCAGCTACACTTGCCTGTTTAGGATTCTACCCCAGGTCTGCGAAAGCACCAAGTCCTAGTAAATCATTTTCCTGCTCAAAGGAGAATTATTGTTTCCACGTTCAGAATCTGTCTTGCATAATCTTTCTGCTCCAAATTAGTGTTCTAAGACCCAGCCCTTCTATTTTAATAATAGACATGCTGATTTCCTTATATGATCTAGCTATTAAAATGTACGTAGTATACTCTTGAGAAGTGAGGCTCACTTCTATTTTTAGGGTGATCCGTAGGTATTGGGGCTGACCAACTTTCAGGTCACAAATGGCTTTTATTTTAAGCAGCACCCAGACCGTACATGTTAATGATGGAAACATTGGTATTAATAGTTGGTCTAATTTATTTCTCTTCCTCTGCATTTAGACTAAAGATGTTCCCTGCTGACCAAAAAAAAAAAAAAAAAAAAAAAGTATTTTAAAGCTCCTCCCACCCCATACCACTCTAATCTCGGTCTTAAGAAGAGGTTTCGAAAGAGAAACACTCCTCCATTGCTGCTGGGATTGTAAGCTGGTACAAACACTTTGGAAATCAGTTTGACAGTTCCTCAGAAAATGGGACATAGTACAACCTGAGGACCCAGCTATACCACTCCTGGGCATATACCCAGAAGACGCTCCAACATCTAATAAGGACACATGCTCCACTATGTTCATAGCAGCCTTATTTATAATAGCCAGGAGCTGGAAAGACCCTAGATGTCCCTCAACAGAGGAATGGATACAAAAAATGTGGTACATTTACACAATGGAGTACTACTCAGCTATTAAAAACGTGAATTCAGGAAGTTTTTAGGCAAATGGATGGAACTAGAATATATCATCCTGAGTGAGGTAACCAAATCACAAAAGAACATATATGATATGCACTCACTGATAAGTGGATATTAGCCCAGAAGTTCGGAATACCCAAGATTCAATTCACAGACCACATGAAGCTCAAGAAGAAGGGAGACCACAGTGTGGATAGTTCAGTCCTTCTTAGAAGGGGAAACAAAATACCCATAGAAGGAGTTATAGAGACAAAGTGTGGAGCAGAGACTGAAGGAATGACCATTCATAGACTGCCCCACATGGAGATCCATCCCATAAGCAGCCATCAAACCCAGACACTATTGTGGATTCCAACAAGTGCTTATTGACAGGAGCCTGATATAGCTGTCTCCTGAGAGGCTATGCCAGTACCTGGCAAATAGAGGAGTGGATACTCACAGTCATCCTTTAGACAGAGCACAGGGTCCCCAGTAAAGGATCTGGAGAAAGTACCCAAGGAGCTGAGGGACTTTGCAGCCCCATAGGAGGAACAACAATATGAACCAACCAGTACCCCCAGAGCTCCCAGGGACTAAACCACCAACCAAAGAATACACATGGAGGGAATCAAGGCTCCAGTCGCATATGTATTAGAGGATGGCCTTGTGAGACACCAATGAGAGGAGAGGCCCTTGGTCCTGTGAAGGCTCAATGCCCCAGTATAGGGCAATGCCAGGACAGGGAAGCAGGAGTGGGTGGGTTAGTGAGCAGGGGTAGGGCAGATGGTATAGTGGGGTTTTCAGAGGGGAAATGAGGAAAGGTGATAAAAATTTGAAATATAAATAAAGAAAATATCTAATAATAAAAAAAAATCAGCCATGGTTTAAGAAGAAGAAGAAGAAGAAGAAGAAGAAGAAGAAGAAGAAGAAGAAGAAGAAGAAGAAGAAGAAGAAGAAGAAGAAGAAGAGGAGGAGGAGGA
>NC_034600.1:27250497-27260497 GCF_900095145.1 Mus pahari
GTGGGTGGGTAGGGGAACAGAGGTGGGGGGAGGGGTATGGGAATCTTTCGGGATAGCATTTGAAATGTAAATAAAGAAAATAATAATAAAAAAAAAAAAAAAAAGAAAAAAAGAAATCACATCTCTCCAGGTTGGACTAGAGGCAATGAAGAAGTGACCCGGAAAGTAGAAGATCCTCCAGACCATTGGCTCCCAGAATGTTTAGTGATGGTTTCTCCATACATCATCCAGACATGGAGAGACCAGGAGACCACCAAGTACAGGATTCATGAAGCCTCACAGGATGGCTAGCATTTGGCAGGCCAAACGTCACCTTGGTAAATCACAGTTCCCAATTTCACTGTCTAATTACCACTCTTTCCAGAAAAAGAAAAAAAAAAGCTGAAAAGACCCCAGGACAGAGAGTTCAGGGGGAGTGGACAGGAGTCTTAGAGATGTTATGCTGAGACCCAACAGTATGGCAGGAGATACAAGTGCACACTCTTATTTAGAAAGGACATCTGGATTCAATTTATAGAAAAAGAAGAACATACATCCATCAAAAGTTTCTTTCTGCAGCCTCACAGAAGGCCTTGCCTTAGGCACAGCAGACAAACGCCTGGTAGAATATGGTCTAGACAAGAAGCCCATTGGTTTCATCATGTCTCTGTGATAGGATGTGAGGGCACTGACATGCCTGCTTGTCAGAAAACACTCCCACACCAATGGGGCAGCTGCTGAGAATCCCTAGATGAATGGAAGGTGATTCTGAGAAGTCGGCTCCAATCTTGGGTTGGTGGGTAGCAAAGATATGATTAGAGTGTAGGCTGATAGATTTCCCCAGGAATACTGGGCACCATGCCTGGTTGTAGACCAGGGCCATGGAGGTCTGAGCTGTTCTCAGATGTGGTGAAACTGAACTCCAGGCTTCAGAACGTGAAGAGAGAGATCCAAGAGTGCAGCAGTGGGCACGACCGAGGCCCTGTCTAATGCGGCTGTGGGAGCTAGAGCCCAGAGGCGAGGCCAGCATCCGGGAAAGGATGAGAACAACAGAGCATGAGTACCAGGCTCACACAGGCAAGAGAAAAGTCCTGGACTGGAGGAAAACAAAATCACAGGAAGACCCAAAAAGCCGCAGGAGCAGAATGGCAACCGGGAATGTTGGAAGCTTGTCAAGAAAGTGAACATTGGTCCAGAGAAAGCAAGGGCCATTCTCTAGCACACTCTCCAGGACAGGAACAATTCTGGGTCAGAAGTTTTGACTGTGGGGTTGTAACCCCGTTCCTCTACTTGAGACCCTGTCTGTCTACTGAAGGTGGACTCTTCAAGTTCCTTCTCCCTGTGTTGGGCATTTTGGTTAAGGTCATCTCCAATGAGTCCTGAGAATCTCTCACCTGCCACAGGCTGGACTCAGTCAGTCCCTCAACCTGGGGGAGAAATCAGGGTCCCAATACTCAGTAGGCAAGGAGTTGGTGAGCAACAAACAGACACGAATACAAGAGAGTGAACCTGAATGTAATTTCTCAAAGCAAGCATCAGACTTATATTACAGAAGAAAACAAGGAAGTTAGGTGACACATCAGCCAAGGTACACTGAAGTTATCTGATGCATAATGACTCTTTACACAAAACAGAGAAATGCATGCATAAAAACTGGCAGGAACCAGGCAGTGTTTACAACTGTGACAAAGTCAACCCTGTCTAAGTTCAGCTTATACTTAGAAGCCAGGTGAGAGGGCTATACGCCCAGGTGCAATTCTAGTCTACTGTATAACCCACCACCAGAGGTCCCTTAGTAAATACCTAATTATGCTATTCCTCTGGGCCTAGTGAAAAACATGCACGTGTGTGTGTGTGTGTGGGGGGGGTTCTGCTCTACTAACCTTTTCATGAATAATATAATACTCTAGTTCCTCTTTAAAGCACAACCCACCTTCTTTCTACTATTATGTAATATAGTCTGCCATACATGACTGTAATGAAAATTCTAAGTTTACTTTGTTGAACTAGTAGCTGCCTGCAGCTACCCGAACTGAGTTCTTGAAAGGGAGGCTGGGGCTGCATGGGAGAAAATGGTGAGAGAAATAACAAGACCAAGACAAAGATACTGATCAAGGTCCAAAGTTTACTTAAGAGTCTGAGCTTATATAGGGGGTGATCCCATCCCCCATCACACCAGGATCTCCTTTCATCAGGATAGTGTCAGGAGGTTCAGCCTCTCAGCAGGTAGTGACATCTTGGAGGAAACCTCAGAGGTGGCAGAACAATAGACCTGTCTAGGTCTGTAGTCTCCACCCTAGGTGGCCTAGCTCACAGTGGCAGAACAGGTCTGAGCCAACCTGCTCAAGGCTGGGGGAGGCTACAAACTAGCCCCGAGATTTCTAGCTCGTATCCACTAAACTGCAATGCCTGGTTTCTTTCGCTATCTCTCTGGAGGCATTTCATCTGAATAGGTAACATTCTTACAAAATTCCAAGCCCAGGGTCAACTCAAGGACTGCCTAGGATATTGGGACACTGGTGAAAACCAGGAAGCAATGTTCAATCTAACTTAGCAATTTGTCAAATCATTCCTTGGGGGGGCACCTATAATAAACCAATACTGAAGGAAAGCATGCAAGACCCTCCACGCTATCGCAAGGACGAACATGGACCACTTCCATGTTCCGGGATGCCAAAGACTCCAGCAGACCAGTGTCTGTGAAACTTTTTGCCTCAGGACTGCGACCAAGCTTTTGGACTCACCTCTTGTGTCTCTGCTATTTTCTAGATGGTCCCCCCACCTCCCACCTCCCGAGGCTGCTTATTTTCATTCATTCTCTTGTCCTTCTGGGCTTCTTTCTTGTCCACCCCCCCATATCTGATCCTGTTCTCCTTTTCTCTTCTGTCTCTCTCCTCCCATGTTCCTCCCTCCCTCTGTCTTTTGTGATTATTTCCTTCCCCTTCTAAGTGGGATTGAAACCTTCTCAATTATTTCTTAAATAAAAAGCAGTGCAAACCTCAAATAAGGGAGAATATCATCCCTCAATGGTGCTAGAAGTGAGCTGCGCTTGGGTTCTGCAACATTCAGTGCCTGGCAGCAAATGAAACGCATGAAACTGTGAGACTTGGTGAGGGTGAAGACTTTGTGAGTGTAGCTTCTCTGACTCATTGATCCTTTGTCTCTTAAACCTCCTCACCTCTTCTTCCACAATGTTTCTGTGATGGCCGCCATCTGTTGCAATGAGAAGCTTCCTTGGTGAGGCGTGAAAACTACACTTCTCTGTAGGTATAAGGGCAAATGTCTATATACTATTGTTAGGGAACTCTGCTGGTTTAGTAAATCAATAGCTGTGATTCTCCTCCAATAACTAGGACTTCCCTAGCACTGAATAGTTAGCTAGGTTTCACTCTTGTTGAGTGAGTTTTAAATCCTATTAGAGAACTGTTGATTACGGCCAAGGCATGTGTGCCACTGCTGTACCCTTAGGGTTATTGTGCCATATTGGTCACTGACGTAGATCATATACTTCATAGCTGGCTAGGACTGTTGGTTTCATTTTTCCTTCAGAAGAATGCATGGAGCTTTCTGGTACCATAAAACTAGTCTTCAGGGAGGGGGAATTCAGGTCAATTCTAGCTCAGGGATCTCTGGACCCCGTGTCTGAAGTACATGGTGTCTTCAACAGTTGGGACTTGCCTTCCACTTCCAGGGCAACAAGAATAGGCTATGTGCTTTAGGAATCTCTTTGGCAGTCCTGACCAACAGCATGGAAGAGGGCTATTGGTGTCTAGTGCTGGAGTTTTTGTTAGGTGGTCTTTGACTCTTGGAGGGGCAAAGGTCTGGGCTCTTGGCAGTCCAGATGATAAAAGTTCATTAAAACCTCATGTATTTAGACATAGGATTGTGTGTACTGCAGGTTACTTTGTAAATAGTTAACTGCATGATTTATTGTGGTTTTCCAGATATCCTTTCTGTTATTTTACCGACTTCTGACCTCCATCCTTCTTTATTTACCTCCCCCTCTCTCTCTATGGAGCCCCCAACTCCCCCATCTGATCAGTTGTATCCTGCTGTCTCCTTTACCCACCTCCCACCTTCTGTATTTTAAAGGGTCACTTGGTGACAAGAGTGGTCAAGTCCTCAGCTAACACAGAGTGCTGTGTGGCTCCTTGTCTCTGTATCCTTTCCTGTGAGACACTATTTTGATACTTTTGTAGACAGAAAGGAACAGATAAACTGAGACATGGCAGAGCACCAGCTATAAAACATCACACTGTGTTCTGTTTGTCCATTCTTTAGAGGGGTGTGTGTTTCCGCCTGAGAGTTTTTGTCTGCAGTCACACTCGAACCGGGTTCGTCCTGGAAGGTGAGCTGGGGAATGAAAAAGACTGTGGGAGAAATAACCAGGCCTTGACAAGAAATCCTGATCAAAGCCCAAGGTTTAATGAAGTACCGAGTTTATATGGCATGGGGAAAACCCTTCCCCCAACCCCAATCTTGAGGCTGCAGTTCAGGAGCCAACAGGTAGGTGGGTCTTCAGGAGATGCTGTCTCTGTAGAATCTAGGCGCCTAGCAGCATGGAGTAGAGTCTGCCCGAGGCTATTCTTCAGCAGGACAGTGGCAGGCATAAACAAGGTACCAGCCTGGCAGGAAATCACCCTGGTGGTGTGGAACAGTGGCTGCAGAGGTCTGGGAGGCTCCAAGAGAGGGGCTATGGAAGAAATGTCCAGCCTACTGTTGAGTACAGCAATGCCTCTTTCTATGGAACTCCCTAAATAGGAAGCTCACAAAAAATAGGCAGTGTTGTTTTACAATAGCACTGAGTTGGGGCATGTTAAACATCTATGAATGGAAGAGTGGGTCAGAACACATGGTGTGTCTGAGCAACCAGACATGCATCTGTTAAAATGGTACCAGTGAAGAATTTCCAACATGAGGGAGACCATGAAATTTAATTAGGAGAAAAGTTAGAGAGCATGGCTTTGTGTGTGCAGTTTGGCCTCCTCTGCATTTACTAAATCTCATGCAATCAGACAAAAGGAGTGACATACCTGAGGCTGGAGATGACTTCATATTTTTCTGAGCCATTAGTTAGAATGAGATGTTTATTTTTAATATAGAGAATAAGCTTAGATGCACAATACTGAGATACCTTGCCAGGTAGTTATGTTTTTCATGCCCAACTGGACACATTCTGTCTTCACGTGTGGATGGCAAGGCCAAAGTCTCTTTTTGCCTTTGAACGCTAAAGTTTTCTGGCCTTCTGACATTTCACACCTTTTCAGTAGTGTGGTCCAGAGAATTTTAGGTAGAACATCTAAAAATACTTTTTATTCTTCATGTTAGCCAGAAGTGGCTATTAAGTAATATATTCTGGGACATCCTGATCAGACAAGAATATTATGATAGTTTTAAAAAACCATAAATGTTTCTTATTGTCTGAAGTTATACACACATAAAGAGCAGATCAGTGTTTGGGTCCCACTCAAAGCATGCCACAGTTCTAGAGAGACAAAAAGCAGAGATTTTTCTTCCTCCATGGATGTTGAAAGTGTGATATTAAATAAATCTACCAGCAATAACAAAAACAAACTACATATCAAAGACAGCCTTATACTTATTTCCCCTTTAACATTTCTTTTAGATCTGATATTTTTGAGGAAAAAAAGAAGAAAGGAAAATAGCCTTCCATTCTATTCCTTTGATTATTCGTAAGTACACCATGCTTTGAATTCAGTTGTATTTGATCTTAAAAATCACTTTCAAACAGAAAAAGCAACAGTTAAAACATTTTGATGCTTTCAGAGCAGTGATATTTAGATGAGGCAAGACTGGTCTTAACCTCCTGAATGTCTTGAGCCAGTTCCTGCCTTCTCCTGTGGGGAGTTGGCCAAAGAAGGTGATGGATGGGCCTTTTGTTGAGACCTAAATTAGGAAATGTCTAGTGGCATGACTCGGTACAGCACAAAAGTCACCCAACCGGAATCACGTAACAGCTTATTGGGGTTGACGCTAAAACAAGTAATCTGCAACGTGCAAAACTAGAACAGACTTCTTAGGTCACCCCCTGCCCCCGCAACCCGGCTAGCTGTTTGTGTAACATGATCACTGTGCACATTGTTTATTCTTTTTTCTGCACACAGCACTGTTTCATGTTTAGTGTGTTTGCTTGCCACGCTCCCTTGGTGACGTGGTGGCTCCTTCACACTGGGAGGAGTCCCTGTTGATGCACAGCTTCTCAGCTGTCCCAGAGCCCAGCAGGGAGGACAGGGAGGAGGGCTCGGCCTGAAGATTTGGAAACTTCTTTCTCTTCCAGACCTTTTGAATATTTTTGTCCCACACTTCCCTCTCCTGAAGTCTTATGATTAATTTCCCTTCTACATTCTTCCACAATGAGGCTTGTTATTACTGTTGTTCAATAGAGAACATAGTAGAATACGGTAAGGATTATCTCCTGTTTGTGTATTTATGTTAACACATTTCATGCTTTCCTGGTATCTTCTTTCCTTAACTACAATATTTTGTTGTTGCTATTTCCTCCTTTTCCTTCTCCTCCTCTTCTTCCTCTTCCCCCCTCCTCCTCCACCACCTCTTCCTCCTTCTTTTCCTCCTCCTCCTCTTCCTCTTCATCTTATTTATGTATGTTTTGATCAACAAAGCTCATAGACATCTAGGGTACCCTCGCCTTACTTTTCTAAATTGCTCTAAGAACATCGTGTAAAAGTATTTTAAAGTTACTTAGGGCTGGCAAGATATCTCAGAAGGTAAAGGCAATTGCCACCAAGCTAATGAAATTTGTTTTATCCCTGGGACTCATATGATGGAAGTTGAGAACCAGCTTTCATAATTTGTCTTTTACCTCAGCACCTATACCATAGCCCGCAAAAACCCAATCCTAAATAAATGTAGTAAGAATTTTGGAAGTTGTTTATACCTTTTACAAATATACTTTTAAAAACTCAAGGTAAAATATGAAGACTAAGATAATTAAAAATCAAATATAAGCCTCTAACAGAGGCAAACCTATACAGTTGTAGTGTTGAGTTAAAAAAATGTCATTATGAAAAGAAAACTCCATTTGCATCTCTCTGTGGGTTCTTAGTGATAAACAGAGTGCAGGACAATTCAGTCAGAGGGAATCTGTGAAAACAGGTTATGTCACATCCAGGATCCCTAAAAGGATCACAGTGAACAGGCACTTATGATCAGTAGCTAGGACCTGACACTGTCACTTCACCATGATAGAAGGCCAGAACCTTCATCACCGCATCCCTACCATCGTCAGCACCTGACTCTGCAAGCTCACCCGGTCTTCTCAATCAGATGACCTCAGATGCGATATACCAAGGACATATACCTAAGCCTTTGCTTACAGGAAAACTCAGAACATTTTTTTTTCATTTCCTCATAAGAGAATATGGAACACAAAATGTAAGAAATCTCAGAAAAGCATGGCCCGGTAGAACAAATTGAAGAGTTCTCCATAAGAGGAGACAACCCACAGCTTTAGGAAGGAGATGATTCAACTTTCAGACTGGATTTGAAACCACAATCATGGTAGTTCATAGACAAATGGTGTGTTGCAGTGTAAGTAAGGTTTTACTAGGCTGGGTGAAGGGTTTGAAGGTAGTGCTACTGTTGTGAGAGGCAGGTTGGTATGGTATGCAGAGGAGCCTAATCTATGTTTCCAAGTCATGGGAATCTGAAGTTTTCCACAGCTCTCTAAGACCTTACTTAGGTTTAATTGCAAGCATCTCCCATGACTTGGCAGATCTGCACGATGAGAAATGTGTTATTGTTACTTCTTATCCTTTTGTCTTCATGTTAACCCAGGCCTAGGTCCTGATCTTCAATAAAAAGTCATTCCTATTTCTCAAATATGGTTTTCACCTCAGGTCCCCAGAGTATAAACCAATAGTAGAAATTGAACATGGCAAAGTTACATAGTTTCTTCCTTCCTTCCTTCCTTCCTTCCTTCCTTCCTTCCTTCCTTCCTTCCTTCCTTCCTTCCTTNTTCCTTCCTTCCTTCCTTCCTTCCTTCCTTCCTTCCTTCCTTCCTTCCTTCCTTCCTTCCTCTTCCCTCCCCCCTCTTCCCTCCCTCCTTCTCTCTCTCTCTTTCTCTCTCTCTTCCTTCCTTTCTTTCTTTCTTTCTTTCTTTCTTTCTTTCTTTCGTTCGTTCGTTCGTTCGTTCTAAAACAACAAAACCTTCATTCTCAAGTTCATGCAACATCTAAATCCTTCTCTTGTCCCCTTTTCTTCCACTCTAAAAACCACATCAAACAAACCAAGTTCATATTAGATAAAGATGATGACAGATTTTATAAATGTTTTAGAGAGCAATAAATTTCTTCTCTCAGAATTAGAACCAATTCCAGAAAAAGAACTATTTTAGTTAAAAAATCATCCTTTTTTTTTTACACTAATGGGATAAAAATATGAGCTAAAATATACACAACTTCCTCTGAAGAAATTGTCATTTTGCATTTGACACAGGTGTCATTCTGATGATTATCTGATCCCTGTTTTAAAAAAGTCTTTCAATTTATGTTTATTTTACAACGTCCATTGCAAAATGTTTTAAGTTAAATGAACACAGCAGTAGCATGAATTTTGTGAGGCAGGTTTCTTTATAAACTATATATTGTACGTAACCTTGTGTGTATAACAGAGTTTCAACACATATGAGTAAATTCTCCATCTCCAAAAATAAGAGTGCAGAGAGGATTTCTATTTCTCTCTGCATTTTAGACATAACTCTGAAACTGTCCAGAATACAGAACAACTTGGGGTTGAGGAGACGGGGAGTCTCATCTCCATTCTGACATGATGATTTTTAAACCAAACTACATGTTGTTTGTTGGAATAAAGATGACAAACATGGGCTTTAAGAAAATGTAAGGGAGCTCCATCTTTCTCTCAGTCTACACTTCCACCCAGAGCAGATCGGCACGCCTACACCCTCTCACACTCCATAGCTTGCCTGTCTCCTGTGAGGTCTGCCATAACCAGGGACACAGGTGAGACCTCCACCTCAATACCCATGCCATCTGGGAACTGCCCCACCCCACCCCCAAAGCCCAGATGACGTGGGATCTATCTCGCTATGCCTGAGCTCCATAGTCTTCCAGTCCATCTGCAACTGAGCAGATCCTGACCCCAGATCCCAAAACCTACCTGTCTCCCAGGTGGTTCACCCTTACCAGGGAGGGACACAGGAGGTCTGCCCTAACCAAGGACACAGGAGACCTGCTCTAGCCAGGGTCACAGAGGCTCCCCCTAACCAGAGATAGGCCTCCCAGGAGGCCTGCTGAACCCAGGTCACAGGGCTCTACCTGCCTCTAAGGAGTCAGGTTCCAATCAGAGACACCCAGGCCAGTTAATATCAGAGATAATCAGAGGCAAGCACAAAATATAAGCAACAGAAGCCAATGTAATTTGATACCAGCAGAACCCAGTTCTCCCACTACAGCAAAACTCTGGGTACCCTAACACACCAGCAAAGCAAGATTCTGACCTAAAAAGCCCATCTCATAAAGATGATAAAGGCCTTTAAGGAGGATATTAATAACTCCCTTAAAGAAATACAGGAAAACACAGACAAACAGGTAGAAGCCCTTAAAGAGAAAACAAACAAATCCCTTAAAGAAATACAGAAAACCACAATCAAGCAGGTGAAGGAATTGAACTAAAGGGTTCAAGACCTAAAAAATGCTGGAAATGGAAACAATAAAGAAATGACAAATGGAGGCAACCCTGGAGATGGAAAACCTAGGAAAGAAATCAGGAGCTATAGATGCAAGCATCATAAGAGAATACAAAAGATAGGAGAATCTCAGGTGTACAAGATACTTAGGTGATATTAACACATTGATCAAAGAAAACATAAAGTGTAAAAAGCTACTAAGCCAAAACATCCAGGAAATTCAGGATGCAATGGAAAGATCAAACCTAAGAATAACAAGAATAGGAGAGGGTGAAGATTCCCAGTTCAAAGGACCAGTAAACATCCTTAACAAAATCACAGAAGAAAACTACACTA
>NC_034600.1:27263270-27290848 GCF_900095145.1 Mus pahari
AGGAAGAGGAAGAAGAAGAAGAAGAAGAAGAAGAAGAAGAAGAAGAAGAAGAAGAAGAAGAAGAAGAAGAAGAAGAAGAAGAAGAAGAAGAAGAAGAATTGTTGTCATTCTTGATGCTAATCATTTTCATGGGCATGAGACAGAATCTCAAAGCAATTTTAATTTTAATTTCCCTTATGATTAAAGATGTTGACCACTTTGTGAAACACCTACCAGCCATTTGTGTTTCTTCTTCTGAGAACTGTCTCCTCGGTGCATTAGCCCCTGTATTAGCTAAGAGACCTTTTTTCCCTAGTTCTTTCCTGTCTGGTATAATCAGTAAAGATTTCCTCCCGGTCTATAAACTGCCCCTTTACCTTTTACTTTGCTTTTTACTTTAATGGAATCCCATTTGTCAGCTCTTGGGTTTGTTTCCTGTTGCCATTGGAATCCTTTTTCAGAACGATTTTGCCTGTGCTTTCTGTTTTGAAGTGTTTTCTCTGTTTCCAGCTAGCAATTTCAAAGCCATTGATGCAGTTTGAATTGATTTTTGAAGGGTAAAATAAATGGATCTAATTTCGTTTTCTACATGCAGATATCCAGGCTCCCCAGCATCATTTATTGAAAAGTTTTTTTTTCCAGTGCGTGTTTTTCATATTTGTTTTTTTTTTTTTTTTTTTTTTAAAGAAAGTGGCAATGGTGGCCCAGGTCTATTCCCAGGTCTGCTATTCCATTCCACTGGACTGCTTGTCAGTGTCTGGCTCACTATCATTCTCTCTCTGTCGCCAAGGTACTGTAGTGTAATTCCATTATGTCTCCATCCTTGTTCTTTCTACTTGGGATTGCTTTGGTTATGGGGACTGTCATGACTTTATAGGCTGCTTTGGGCAACACAATATTAATTCTACCAATCCATGAATGCAGAAGGTTGATCTTTCCAGTGTTTTCTTCTATTGATTTCTTCCTTAATGTCTTCAATTTGTCACCTCCTTGATTATGTTCATTTCTACCTATTTTTGAACTTACATTGAACATGATATTTTTCTTAATTTTCTTTTCATTAAGCTTGTTATTGATATATTAAAAAGCTGCGTTTTTTGTGTATTGATGTTGTACAATCTACCAGAGCTAAGTGCTTTCTTAATGGCGTCTTTAGGGTCTTTTACATATAGGAAAAACATCATCTGAAGAAAGCATAATTTGCTTATTCCTTTTCTGTTTGTATCTTGTTTTTTTTTCCCCCTCCTGTACACTGTTTTAGTCATAACTTTAAACACTCTACTGAATAACACTGATCTCTATTGTCTCACACCATAGTTTAGTGTACATACTCTGTTTTTTAGTATCCAGTATGAGGTTCTTCATGTGTAGCTTTTTTTTTATTTTTTATTTTATTTTATTTTATTTTATTTTATTTTATTTTATTTTATTTATTTATTTTTTTTTTTTGGTTGGGATGTGTCTTAGTCGGGGTTTCTATTCCTGCACAAACATCATGACCAAGAAGCAAGTTGGGGAGGAAAGGGTTTATTTGGCTTACATTTCCATACTGCTATTGATCACCAAAGGATGCAGGACTGGAACTCAAGCAGATCAGAAAGCAGGAGCTGATGCAGAAGCCATGGAGGGATGTTCTTTACTGGCTTGCTGGCTCTGGCTTGCTCAGCCTGCTCTCTTATAGAACCCAAGACTACCAGCTCAGAGATGGTCCCACCCACAAGGGGCCCTCCCCGCTTGGTCACTAATTGAAAGAATGCCCTGCACCTGGATCTCATGGAGGCACTTCCCCAACTGAAGCTCCTTTCTCTATGATAACTCCAGCTGTGTCAAGTTGACACAAAATTAGCCAGTACAGGATGTGTTCTTTTTAATCCTAAATCCCTTAGAAGCTTTTTTTTTATGGTACACTGATCTTTTATGGGATCTGTTGAGACAATTGTGTTATTTCCGTCCTTAAATTGTTTATATGATGTATTACATTTATTGATTTGCATATGGTGAACCAAGTTTGCACCTCAGGATAAAACCGACTTGATTATGATGCTTGATCATAGTGTAGTCTTGAGTCCAGTTTGCATGTAATTTGTTGTGAATTTCTATCACTACCTGGAAGTAAGTCCAGTAGCCATCCCTCGAAAGCTCCATAGAATTCAGCAGTGAATATGTCCAACCCTGAGCCTTCATTTGTGGAGGTGTTTTTTACTCACTGCTCCCAGAAACCCCAGTAAGGGCCAGCACCACCTACAGTGACCTAAGCCCTCCCACATGGATCAAGAAAATGCACTGGGGTTTGCCCATAGGCCAAGTTGGTGGGAGCATTTTCTTAATTGAAATTTCTCTCTTTCCAAATGACTATGGCTTGTTTCAAGTTTATATAAAACTTGCCAGCACAAGGGAACACTGCTGGCTATCACCATTGATAATTTTCTCCCCCCACTGGCCTATATAGCATCTTCTGGCACCATGAGCGCTTACCACTATGAAAGCTAACCACTATGAAAGCTAACCACTATGAAAGCTAACCACTATGAAAGCTAACCACTATGAAAGCTAACCACTATGAAAGCTAACAACTATGAAAGCTAACCACTACGAAGGGTAACCACTGAAGGTAGGGTTTCAGGCCTGCTTCAGTCTGATTTCTCTATCTTGCAACCAAAGTGTGTTGTGTCTTCAGCTATATGGGTCTTACCATCTAGTTATGGCAGGCAGAAGAACAATGGCAATAGTCTGTATTGTTTTGGGTGCCTCTGGGACCTTCTTGAAAAATAACTTCTAGGGAGGCATTGCATTCCCTACATTTGTACCTTCATTTAATATCCCATATCTTATTTGGGTAACTTAACTTGAATCTAAGAATTTAAAATTTTCTTCTGATCGTTCATTCAGATGTGTACTGCTTGGTCTCTATTTGCATGGTTTGCTGATGTGGTTGATTTTTGGTTTTGTTCCTCTATGATATAAATGGATGCAAGAAATTATTTTTTTCCTTGAAACTTGTTTTGTGATCTGATATGTGATGTTTTAGGAATGGTTCCATAGACTACTGAGAAGACCGTGGATTCTGTTTCCGTTAGGTTGAGTAACCTGCATTTTCAGTTAAGTCCATCTGTTCTATGGCGTAGTTCACTTCTGAGACTTCTTTGTTGACTTTTACTATGGATAAGACTTCTAAAGATAAGAAGGGATCTAGGAATCTCCCGTCTCATCACAGGAGGACCTATCTTGCTCTTACATCCATTCATGTTTGTTTAGTGAAATTGGAAGTTGCAGCCTCTGGTGGATACATGTTAGCAATTGTTTTATCTTCATGATATATTGTTTCACTTATTAGTAGGTAGTGGCTTTTTAAAAATCTGTTCTAATTCACATTTTAAATATGCTTTATTTCATGCATTATTATATCATATTCATACATTACACATGTCAAATAATGATGTGAGCTTGGTTTTTATTTGCCTGGGAGCTTGGTTTCCATCCTTCATGCCTCAGTTTGAAGGTGGTTTTGCCAGTAATGAGTGTTTTCTGGTGACAACAGATAACTGGGATCATGTCTTTTCATCTAGTCAGCGGTTCTGCACAGTTTTTAGAAGTTATGTTCATGTGTTTATCTATTTGTTTAGTGTATATGTGTTTGTGAATATGTATATGTATATATGCATGCATGTGCCAAGTCATGTATGTAGAGGTCTAAGACCATTGCAAGAATTGGTTCTCTCATTATATAGGTCTGTAATACTCAGGCATTTGGGTTTGTCAGCAAGAATCTTTACCTGCTGAAACATCTTGCTGGCCCACAGTCTGCACGCTTTAAGTGGTGAGTTAAGGCTATTTGAATCCAAGGTTATTGCTGGTTCTGGGGGGAATTGGTTACTGCGGCTTTTCTTCCTTTCCTATTTGTGTTAAGGGTTAGCAGGTTCACTGTATTGGACAGGTAGAATCTTTCCAAACCTGCCTTTACTTGTCCATTTCCTCTTTGTCTTTTATTTTTGAGATTATGATATAATTACATCATTTCTATTTTCTCTTTTCTTCCTCCAAAGCCTCCCATACACTCCTCTTCGGTCTCTTTCAAATTCATGGCCTCTTTTTTCATTATTTTCGATATGTGTGTGTGTGTGTGTGAGAGAGAGAGAGAGAGAGAGAGAGAGAGAGAGAGAGAGATGTGGTCAGCCCATGAGTCCATATAATGTTACTTGAATGTATGTTTTCAGGGTTGACCATTTGGTATTGGATAACCAATTGATGTTGTCTTCTCTGGAGAAGACTGTTTCTCCTGCTGTCAGCATTCCTTAGTCGTCTGGAGTTCTTTGTGTAGGGTTAAGGCCTTGTCTTCTTCCTTGTGCACCCCCTACCCCTACCAGGTTGGTATGTCTATGGGTGTCATCCTTGATTGGCTCACGCTTGGGCAGCCGCGTTGGTGGGACTTTATGGGTGTAGATTCTGATATAGCTAGCAAACACAATCTCGCAGCAAGTTCCCCGATCCTCTGGCTCTAAGCATCTTTCCACACCTCTTTCCTCAGTGCTCTGTGAGCCTTAAGTGTGTAAATCCATTCTTCTTACAAAATTATATTTCCTATGATCCTGTGAATGAGATTATTTTCCACCTTCCACAGATCCTTTAGGTCGCTTCTCTAGTGCTAACTTGGCTATCATGAACTGCCCTAGTCTGTATTTACCTTGAAATATTCTTTTTTTTTTTTAATCAGCAATCTTGGATGATAGCTCTGCAGGACATAGAAATTATAGTGGCAAGGTAGTTCCTTTCCTGGCGTAGGTTACATCATTTCATGCTGTCCATGTTTTAGGGTTGCTGATGAGTACTCTGACGATACCCTGTTGTATTTGTCTTTGTGGAAGAATTGGTTTCCCCTTCATTACTTTTGATACTGTTTCCTTGCTTTGTGTGTTGGTAGCTTGACTATAGTACATGGCAGAGTGATTCCTCCTAAGATATCTGTTTGGAATCTAAATAGTTCTTCTGTTTGGCTGTCCATTCTTTCTCTATGTTTGGTAAATTTTCTGCCAACTTTCCGTGAATGAATTTTCTATTTCTTGAGACTTTATCTACCCTCCTCTTTGATCCCATGGTTTGGTCTCTTGGTGGTATCCCAGAGTTCTTGGAAGTTTTGATCATGCTCATTCATTTTTTAACATATTATTGTTTGGATTTGTCCTCACTGCTGACATTTGAGCTTCTGATTGCTTTGTTTGTTAATGATATCCACTACTGTTGACTCTTTTGTTACTATTTTTTTTTTTATGTCCTGTTGCTTTTCAAACCCCATCTTTCCTTGATGAATGTTAATTCCATGTTTTTAGAGTCTCTCCTCCAAACTGAGCATTCCGTTCACCTTGCTAACCTTGTTGCCTAGGTCCCAAGTTAATGTCCTTAGGTCATTCATCTAAGTCCTCTATGTAGTCATTCGGCCTTTTAAATATTTTCTATTACATTTGTTTGTTTGTTTATATATGTGTATTTATTTGTGTGTGTATGTGTGTGTGTATGTGTGTGTGTGTGTGTGTGTGTGTGTGTGTGTGTGTGTGTGTGTGTGTGTGTGTGTGTGTGTAGTAGAACACGGGACATCTTTCAGAAGTTGGGTCTCTCCTTCTACCATGTAAAACTCAGGGATCAAACTCAGGTTGTCAGGTATGGTAGCAAATGCCTTTACCCATTGAGTCATTTGTCCTTTGAAAAAAATAAGACTCTAAAATAATTTTCTGGCATTTAAGCTTATCATTATCTTTGGTTTCTGGTACTGAAAGCTGTAAGCTTGTGGCTGTGGTGTGTATTTTCATATTTGTTGTTGTGTCTTTGTAGTGTCTTATGCATCTGTTGGGAGGAGGTGTCCTCTAGTTTCTCTTTCTCATTTTCCTGCTTCTCTTGTTTGTTCTATTTTACGTGGTGAGAGCTTTCATTTGGATTAGTGTCCCTCTGCACTACTAGGCAGGAAGGGGACTTCGTGGGTAGCTGTGGTGACTCCACGGCAGTGCTGTTCTTGGCTTGTACTAGAAGACACTTGACTGAGTAAACTGTGCCCGGCCCCTGATTAGGTACAGAGACATAGGCACTTGGTTGTTGATTGGAAAAATATAGCTTTTGTGGTTTTGTTGGGACTATATTAACAACTAAGGTGTAAAATGAAGAGCGAGTATGAAAACGGGAAATGAAAGAATAAAGCTTGAGTAAGGAAAATGTGTGTGTCAGGGCTACAAGAGATAATAAAGAAACATAGTAGATACAGTGAAAGAAAGGATACACATGAAAGACTAGTCAGGCAAGACACAAGTTAAAACAAATTTCATAATTTGAGTACAAAAGTGTAAATGGATTAAAAATAGCAAATAAGATGAAACCGAAGACATTGTGAACTCAGTTTTCTCCGTTTGGCATGAATGCAATTTTGCTTTCCTCCTCAACTGGCCCGTGGAGCAGGCAGTGGGAAAAGCCAATAATCCAAACTTGATGCCTTGGTACATCTTTCTAACTGTGACGGATTTCTATGTGGGTCTCTGCTTTCCCACATAGGGATTTTGTTGAAGATTGGTGCTAATGCTTTGAATCTGCATGTGAGGATGCTAAAGGTCCTTGTCCCTAATTGGTTTATGATCTATCAATAAAGATGCTAGCGACCAATGACTGGGCCTGGTGCTGAACACTTAGAGTCTTGAGAGTAGGATACGGGGAGGAACAGGAGGTTTGTGACTTGGGGAAGAAGAATTGGACACAGTAGTGGCAGGGGATAAAGCCAACAGTCATGTGAGATTTTGGATAACTGGCCACTGGCCACTTTCCTGTTTAGGCCTGGGGTAGCAGGGGAATGTTTAGGAATGCCCAGCCTTTGAGGTAGCCAAGACATAAAAAAAAAAAAAAAAAAAAAAAAAGCTAATGTGTGTGTGTGTCTTTCATCAGCAAGTAAACAGATAGCTTCTTGGCAGGTGTGCAGTATGAACTGCTGGGAGCACAAAGCAGTGCATTAGCACAACAGATGGCATCCAACACGGGGCTCAAACCCACGACTCTAGGATTACGAGTCTTATGCTTTACCAACTGAGCTAGCCAGGGATTTTAAATTAACTGATGTGTGTGTGTGTGTGTGTGTGTGTGTGTGTGTGTGTGTGTTCCATTCATGGAGCAGAGATAGCTCCTAGGTGAGTGTACGACCAACCAGGAGCACAAGGCAGTTCAGCCAAAAACTCACTGCTACAGGATTTACCAGGAAATTTTTTTACCAGAGTAATTTTCCATGAATTACCCAGTCTGAATTACATACCCCTACCTGTCAGTTATAGCCTAACTCAAGGGTTAGGGCGGTTGTTCTTTCCATGTGAGCCTTTCTGTGACAACCCTGAAGGACTGTGAAAGATCAGCCCCGTGTCTTTCATTTCGTCCCTGCGTAGTCTTCCCAGAAAGACTGCACCCAGCCCAGCTCTATGTTCCTTACACTCCTGTGTTGTTGCTCACCAGGCAGTGGCAGAAGAGGGGTGAGGGTTGGGGGCTCTTTCCCAGGCTCTTTAGGATACCTGTGGAGGATTTCTCCTCCAGTCTTCAGTGTGTCCCACTTGTGTCTCTATCTTGGCAGTTAGTGCAGCTGTAGTCCTTTCTCCTCCTGTGGTGTATCTAGCCACTAGGTACACATCCAGGACCCAATCAATCTTCCCGGCTCACTGTTCTTTCAGTACCCAGCGCCAGACATAACCCACGCCATCTTGTCTTGCTTCTGTGCAGAGCTATTGCCAAGGTCCAATTATTTATTTTCTGTAGTTATTTTTTCATAAGAATAGAATACATTATTTTTAATTCTTGATTATCATTTCCGTGAGTCACAGAGAGTTGGCTGCTCATATGATATCTTGCCCAGATGCTTTCAATTTTTCTCAATGACTTGTATGAATATATTCCAAATGTGTCCTTCAATAGTTCCATTTGCTTCATGCTTCCATTTTTGTGTTGGCTATGCTTTTAATAGCAAGAACCACAAATATTTTAAATTTGCATGTAGTCATTTATATGCACACTTACTTTGCGATCTATTCTGCTCATTATTGGATTTTTATACAGACAAATAAGGAAGTATGGATGTATTTCTTTCTGTGGCTTTCCTTAAGAGAAGAAACGTATCTATATTTGATGAGCAGAAGGAAAATCACATCTTTCCAAATTGCAAATGCATCCTGGATTTAGTCTATTTTTAAAACTTCACTTAAATTTTTATGATTCTTTTTGCCTGCATGTATGTGTGTTCATCATTGTATGCACAGTGCCTGTGGATGTCAGGAGAGGGAAGTGGCCATCCTTCCTTTGGAACTGGAAGTATGTTCAATTGTGAACCACCAAGTTGGGGGCTAGGAACTGAAGCCAGGCCCTCTGCAAGAACAGCAAGTATTCTTAACTACTGAGCCCTCTCTCTAACTTCTGGCTTCAGTGATACAATTCTGATTTGTAGATAATTTCCTTTGGGAACTTTGATTCCAGCACATCAAGATAAAAGAAGTGCAGTAAATTAAAGTAGAAGTTTATCAACCTTTTATTTCATATATGATTACTCGTGTGTGTGTGTGTGTGTGTGTGTGTGTGTGTGTGTGTGTGTGCCACAGTGTATACATATAGTACAGGGGACAAATTCTACTTGCTAGGTTTGTTTAGCAACACCTTTATCTGCTGAACTTCACAGGATCATAAACAGGTTTTAAGATTAAAGTTTTTAAAGTTCTGGCATCAGGAGGTGAGAGAGGTACACTAAAGAGTTAAAACTTTCATAGAAAAAAATGAGAGAAGTTAAGGAATGTTAAGTAATTAATGTGCAAACTAGGGAGGACACTGTCTTTAGTAAGGAGACCCACCATCTTCTGTACTTGATAAAGGCGCTCTTAATTCCTGGGTCTTTGGGACTTCAGTCTCTCTCTCTCTCTCTCTCTCTCTCTCTCTCTCTCTCTCTCTCTCTCNCTCTCTCTCTCTCTCTCTCTCTCTCTCACACACACACACACACACACACACACACACACACACACACATACACACATACCCTGACAGCTTACATTGTACATTGTGTATAATCATGATATATAGCACAACACGATATAGTGAATTATATACACACTGTGGAATGATTAACTGCAGTTAATTAACATATGCATTAGGTCACATAATTACTATGAGGTATAATTACTATCTTCTACAATTTTCTTATGTTACTTCTGCTGGTGGTGATGGAATATCCATTAATAACATAATCCTCTTTCTCATCAATAACATATGAGTTTTATAGATTTAAAGCAATTAGCTTGTGTGCTTTAGCCTCATTTGGGAATAACCCAAATGCCATTACCAGAGTGCACAGACACTTGAGGTCCAGCCACAACTATAGTTACACTGGACATTCTGCAAGGCCCAGACTGCAGCATTGGCCACCACCCTGGTCAACCTCCCAAGCATGTTGGGAGAGAGAAGTCAGACAGGAAAATGCACTGTGATACCGATTATAGATAAGTTCAAATCAGGCAAAATGGTAGCCTGTTATCATGGCTCCTCTTGGGGCTAAGAAACAGTGGCCAGAGGAGAGATGAGGCAGTCCTGATTGCTGGAATGGTTTTGTTCTTCCTTTAGGTACTGCTTATTTGAAAAGATTCTTCCTGTCAAAATCCACAAGTCGGGGCACCTAAAATTTTTTCTTTTACTTGTTGTATACACACAGCATGTTTCGATCACAGGTATACCCAGATTATTAGAAGCAATGGGGGAAATTCCACTAGCTGTGAGACTGTGAAATGATAATAATGGGGAAATCACAATTCCTGTTCTCAGCAGATGCATAGGAGCACTGTTTAGATGAGGGCTGGAAAGGAGCCAGAGCATTAAAGTAATAAAGACAGAGATGGGAAAAAGCCCCAATTTCCGTAATGGGTGGAGCCACTGGCAGAGAGCTGTGACTAGAAAGAATGCTTGAGGCAGTCCTGCAGCAGACATCCCTAAAGAGACATGGCAGATTTCTGCTAGGAGGCCACACCGCTGTGAAAGACGGGGGTCTGTCTCCATCCCTAAACACACCTTCAGAGAGGCCTTCTGGGCTCAAAGCCCAAGCCTTTTAATTTTAACAATGCCAACCTGGCAGCTCCAGTCCGTCTGTGAGCCCTGTTTTGTTTCTTTCTCATTTTATTTGAACGCACTGTAGCACTGTGGAGTTCAGCTGGCTGTTAGGAAAAGCTTGCTCTGCTTAGTAGGAAAGTCTTCCCCAGCCTTTGTTTGCAATAGTGAGCCCTTCAGATAATCACGTGGATTTGAACTGGTCCGCCAAGGCTTTGAAACAGATTCTACTCATCTATTCAGAGATCCTGTGATCAGCCTTGCTCTGTCTTTAAAGATTCAGAGGTCTACACACATACTAGCAACATTATATGGACCGAGTAGGTTGTATTTATATATTTAGGTATACATACATACATACATACATACATACATATAACATACATATGCACACATATGTATAAACAATGAGAGAAAACGTGGCCATAAATTTGAAAGTCTGCTGGAGCAAGGGTAGTTTATTGGGAGGGGTTGGGAGAAGGAAAGGGAAAGGGAAAATTTATATTTTTGTTTCACAAAATATAAGATGACTAATCAAATTACCTCCTCCTCTGCAAAGCCCTCCATGCAACCTTTCCAAATGCACTTTCTCATTTACGTCTGTTGAACTCACCTGGACCTTCATCTTAGCTTTTTAAAAGGGTGATGACATAATATAGCGGTATGGTGGCCTTGGGGTTATAAAACTTTTAAAATAATCTTTATTTTCTTTGAATACTACATTTTCCCAATTACTGGTTAGGATTGTTTTGATTATTAAGAATGTCTGTGAAGCATCTGACATAGAAGATACTTAAAAGATATTGTTCCCCTTATCTTATATCTTCCTTATCCTGTATCTTCCTCATCCTGTATCTGCCTTATCCTGTATCTGCCTTATCCTGTGCCCCCCTATCCTGTATCCCCATCCTGTATCCCTGTTATCCCATAACCCCTTATCCTGTATCCACTTATCCTGTATCCCCCTATCTAGTATCCCCCATCCTTGTGTTGTCTGCCACTCACCAAGTAGACCAATCCTGGCACTATACAGAAGAAGATTGAATAAGAGTTATAAGCACCAGGCACTGGAGCCCATTGGAGACCATCTTGGAGGCTAGATACCAGAGGTGGACAATGTGACTGAATGGACGGCATCCTTTCTTAAATGAGCTTTCTTCATGGGTAGGATAGCTTGCACCTTAGCCTTCGGTACTCAGGTTTCCAATAAGCAAGTTATGTTAACCAGCATGAGCATTCTAAGCTAACACACAGAAGTTTAGCCAGAAACCACATCTGGCCATATTCTATTAGGTAAAGCAGGTCCTTATGGATAGCTCAGGCAGAGAGGGTAGGATAGACATTACATTTGCTGCTTTATAGGGAATATAGTCTACTCTACTTAGAGCAGAGAGAGCCAGGACAGGCTCTCTGGAAGAAGTGAGTCCCGAGTCTGCCTTTGACATAACTGAGACCAGGAGAGAGGAGAGCCAGCACCAAGGCCATACAGAAGCTGAAAACACTCTGCAGCTGGAATAACAGGAATAGGCTAGAAAGCGTGAGCCACATGTGCGATGCACGGGGATCTCTTGGCAGGGCCATATATGAACAGACAGGAGACAGGACAGAAGAGAGCCACCAAAGGATCCTACATGCTACATTGAGATCCCAGGCTTGGAAAGGATGTTCTGTTAGTTTTGGGGTAAATGAGCCCTTCACATGTCCTTGAAGCAAGGAATTGGATATTTATGAAACATTGGCCACATGCTGGGTGCTGAGCTAGATATCGTATATGCAGTTCATTTCGTTTTTATCGCAAATTGGTAAGGTGAGTCTGGTCTTCATCTTATAGAGGGGGAAACTAAAGCTTAGTGAGTTTGAAGTTCACAATAGTAGACCATCTGGGGCTCAGACTTGGGTCTGTTCGAAAGCCTGCATCCTCAACTCATCATCTCTTGTCATAAGTCCCCAGGGACAGCACACTTCAGATATTAAAAGGGACACCTGAGAGAGGCACACTGAAGGGCTGACTTGTCGTCAAGATTACCCAACATCCCAAAGACTCATAGAGAGCAGCAGTGGTGTGGGTAGCAATGGAGGCTGAAAGAGTTATGAAAGGCAGACTTGAAAAGCCAACATAAGAGCGGGTGGATTGACCCACCAGAGCTGCCATGGGTGGTGGAATGGCTGCTTACATAAGAAGGCACAGCAAGGCCTTTGGATTTTGAAGGATTCTAGTAAGACAGTGCCAGCCTCACCCTTGAACAGTGGCAGGGCCCCCTGAATAGTAGTTTGGCTTTAGGAAGGACCAGTGAGGAGCAATGAGGGAAGATAGAGTCCCCACCTTGGTCAGATCAACAGAACCAACTCTGGTGCACAAGGGAGACGAGGAGGGGGTGGATGGCAGATACTATACCCAGCTTGTTCTCCCAAGTGCTTCTCAATCTTTCACTGCCCTTTATAGAACAAGGTTAGATGGATCTGCTGTCTCCCTGCTCTGGCCTCAGCCTTCAAGGAATCTTTAGGCCAAAGGCATCAATGTGTCCATCCATTTCTCATCTCTAACTTGAATCCCAGAATCCCCTTCCCAACGATCCCAGGCATACTTTCAGGATCACTGTGATTCTCTTGACAGGGTCTTTCTCGTACTTTTTTTTTTTTTTAACATTTTGCGTGTGTGTGTGTGTGTGTGTGTGTGTGTGTGTGTACACGCGCGTGCACACGCATGCGTGCACATGTGCGTGCGTGCGCACATACATCTACAAGCCTACTCCAGTAACAGAATGAAGGTCAGAGGATAGCTTGTAGAAGTTAGTTGTGTGTTGGCTGGTTTTAAGTCAACTTGATACAAGCAGAGTCAGATATAGAAGCCTTAATTGAGAGAACACCTCTACAAGATCTGGACTTTAAGACCTGGAGTGGATGTGGGCACGCTTCTAATCACTGCTGTGCCATCTCTTGCTCCATCGTGAGCATTGCTGTTCTCTATCTCTCAGTTCCTTATTTATACAAAGAGTGACTTGCACTAGTTAATGCCTCTTCTATGCTTGATTTTCTGTGCACTGAAGAGGGCATGCATGCACTTTCATAGTTATGTTTTTTAATAAAGTATATTTATACTAGATAATATTCGAGAGATTCTAGATGGTTTCTTTAAACCATGGGAACAGACAAATTTAGATACTTCCTCTTTTAGCAAAGCTGCATTGGGTCTTTTGAGCTCATGACTGAACTACCTTCTGTATCAATCATAAGGGTAGAGCCAAGCCCACAACCTCATGGAAGCAACACAGTTCCATGGAGGCTCAGATTTAAACTGTGTGAAGGACCCTGGGCACATTGTTAAAGTATGGATCAATTCTGCACCCTTGCAAAGAATAATGCAGTAGGTGAGACAAGCAGTAAATGCAATTAATAATATGGTTTCTAATGTCAACTCATTAATTCAAGCTGATTACTCTTGAATGTCACTCTGACCATTAACAAATTAGTATCCTGTCATAATGTGACCCGGGTAGTAATAGAGACATTGAATATATTAAATCCTCTGGCAGACTTTTATGGGCTGATTTTTTAATATAGCTTGTGCGTTGATCAGCAGACGCTGGGAGAGGATCCAGGCCCTTGAACAAGAAAAGCAATTTCTTACTTATAGAAACTGTGTGATGGTGGCATGTGCTGATGATGCCTAACAGCAGAGCTGGACCTAGCAACAGCCAGGAGGGGGTGGGGTATCAGTCGGGGTGGGGTATCAGTTGGGGTGGAGGGGAAGGAGCGGGGAGCTTGTGTGCTGCCACAGCTCAGTCAGAAGGACTCATGGTGTGGGGAGAAGGTGTTATGACCAGCAGGGCCAGAGCTGCAGGTTGTATAGTGCGCTGGATTGTACCACATGCTGGAACCACGTGAGCTGGCTGTGAAGGCAGACACCATGACTAGAGGAACACAAGAGCCCGGAACCAAAGCATGATCCAGCTAATGGGAGTTTTGCTGGAAAGCTCCGTGCAGTCCCTGTGCAAACCTGGGGATCAGTTACCCTGTGACATCCGGGTCACACGAAAAACTAAATATCCAAGTCTGAAATATTTGGAAATAGCCATTCTTCCTGCTAAGTATTGTTAAAATGTTTTCAAAGATTTGGTTTTTTATTTTATGCATAGGAATGTTTTCCTACATTTATATATGTGCACCATGTGTTTATAGTGCCCATAAAAGCCAGAAGAGGTCATTGGATACTCTGGAGCTGACTTTATAGATAATTATGAGCCACAATGTGGGTCCTGGGACCCGAACTCAGATCCTCTGCAAGAGCTGCCAGTGTCCTTAACCACAGAGCCATTTTTTAGCCCTCAGTAAATATTTTTAATACCACTCACAGAGAAGTCCCAGATTGGAATAAGCAAAATGTTCAGTGGCTGCCTCTGTCCCAAAAGGAGGTCTATTTCCAAGGTAGTCTCTGGAGAGATCTAGTCAGGTAGATTGCATATGCCCAGCCTCGTGGATTTGGCTCCGTAGCTCTCACAAAGTGATGGCCTTGAGCCATGTCCCCATCAAGGACATGTCTCCTCTAACGCATGTGACATCACTTTTCACAGTGAGTCAGCAGCACTTATTTCTTCTGGCCCCTCTCAATAGCTTTGGATGGGTGGGAAAATAATTCCTATTTAGGCAGAGATGTAAACTTTCCCAAAAGAGACCTGCGAATGAAAGAAATCAAATCTCTGGCCAAAGCTATCTGCCTTTCTAGAAAACTAATGACCCCAATTTAATTATGTAAATATCTGTTCCTAAGATTATATGAGCTCTCTCTCTCTCTCTCTCTCTCTCTCTCTCTCTCTCTCTCTCTCTCTCTCTCTCTCTCGGGGGGGGGGGTTCGAGTCAGGGTTTCTCTGTATAGCCCTGACTGTCCTGGAACTCATTTTGTAGACCAGGCTGGCCTCGAACTCAGAAATCTGCCTGCCTCTGCCTCCCGAGTGCTGGGATTAAAGGCGTTGGCCACCACGCCCGGTTTATATGAGCTCTCTTGATGACTGTGTATATTAAGAATTAAACCCTTTTTAGTTATGTAAAAATTACTGCAAAGTTTTTTGTTTGTTTGTTTTAAGAAATATGAACTAACCAGTACCGCCAGAGCTCCCTGGGACTAAACCAACCGAAGAAAACACATGGTGGGACCCATGGCTCTAGCTGCATATATAGCAGAGGATGGCCTTGTTGGTCATCAATGGGAGGAGAGAACTTTGGTCCTGTGAAGGTTTTATGCCCCAGTATAGGAGAATGCCAGGGCCAGGAAGTGGGAGTGGGAAGGTTGGGGAACAGGGCGGGAGGAGGGGATAGGGGATTTTTGGAGGAGAAACTAGGAAAGGGAACATTTGAAGTGTAAATAAAGAAAATATCTAATAAAAAAAAGAAATAGATAATTAAAAATTTCCCCTATCAAATGGCTTCCTTGGGCTTTCAACCCTATGCAGTGATTCCCATTCAAATTGGAGCCAAAGGTCACCTGGATGAAAATCTGTGTCCAGAGCTGGGGATCCTATCCAGGGAAACTCTAAAAGTGTTGCTGATGCTGAGAGCACACTCACTTCAGGAACTCACTGCCAAGGCAGACTCTAGCTGATGGATATACACATAGTTCTAGTAAAGGATAACAAATTAAACTCTAAATGGACATTCTGCCAGCATTTACCCCAAATAAACTGTGGCAAATGGCTTTGAAAGGAAGGACAGATGCAGGTTACACTAAGTATCTTGGATTTTAACTCTTGAGCCTATAGGAGAGTCAGGTATTTATTTCCTTGTTCATGAAGTTACGTGTGTGTGTGTGTGTGTGTGTGTGTGTGTGTGTGTGTGTGTGTGTATTTCCCAGACTAATAGCTAATTTGAAGAAATTTCATTGGATTTTTAAGTCAGTCAACCTCTTTTCTATGCCCATTTTTACCTCTGATATCACATAGATTTTCTA
Organism: Mus pahari; assembly: GCF_900095145.1. NCBI lineage: Eukaryota > Metazoa > Chordata > Mammalia > Rodentia > Muridae > Mus > Mus pahari. The sequence goes on from NC_034600.1 coordinate 27,279,277, forward strand.
ACTGAAATTGGCTACCTAGTCATCATGTTGGATGCAGATGGTAAATGGGACCAAACCCCTTATAAAAGGTTATATCAGAATTCTGGATTAGGTCTGTAGTTTTAAATTATCACCTCTACTTACTTCCCACCACCCTAATGGAAAATGATCAAACTTTAATGGTTTGACAGGCTTCCACACAGAAACCAGGTAGACCTTTCTTTTTCCTTTCCTTCTCCTTCTCCTTCTCCTTCTCCTTCTCCTTCTCCTTCTCCTTCTCCTTCTCCTTCTCCTTCTCCTTCTCCTTCTCCTTCTCCTTCTCCTTCCCCTTTCTTCTTCTTCTTCTTCTTCTTCTTCTTCTTCTTCTTCTTCTTCTTCTTCTTCTTCTTCTTCTTCTTCTTCTTCTTCTTTGTTCTATCAAATACACAAGTTCTTGGTCACCATATCATATTCCTTTGGGTTTCCAGCTACAAGAACGTATTATAAACAGTGTTGCAAACTGTGCCTTTAGAAGTTAATAGGCTTGCCTTTAATCCCAGCACTCGGGAGGCAGAGGCAGGCGGATTTCTAAGTTCTAGGCCAGCCTGGTCTACCAAGTGAGTTCCAGGATAGCCAGGGCTATACAGAGAAACCCTGTCTCGAAAAACCAAAAAAGAAAAAAAAAAAAAAAAAAGAAGTTAATAGGCTTAATTTCTCAATATCGAGGATAAATTTTGGATGATTGTTTTCCCAAAATCACAGACTTTTAGTAGACTAAATGACATTACAAGGAATGTTTATTCTAGTACATTTTCTTACAGGGAAGAGAACTCCAAAGCAATGGGGTACTTCAGATGTTAGACGGAGCTTCTAAAAGGCCTCTTTCCTACACTGTTTGAATAAACGGCCCTGCAGCTTGCAAAAAGGCATCACGCCATCAGAGCACATTAGTCTCCTGGCTGCCTGGCTCAGAGTAACTCTGCACCTCTTGACTGAATGCTCGCTGGCAGAATTCCCAGCCAGGAATGCCCCACAGCCATCTGCTCTATCTCTGATACCCCTCAGGGTTCCAGTGGGCCAGCAATCTCCCAGTGCGCTACTTGGTTGCTTGAATTACTATAAAAGGGGAATTGTAAAAAAGAATTGCTGTGTACTCAAGGCGTGTGTTCCGTTTTTTATGTTGTGATATTTTATTATCCCTTGCTGCCCTGCATTTGCAAGATGACTTTGCTCTTTATTGTAAGCATGCACAGATGGAGGGTAGGATGGGGCAGAGTGAGAAGACTGGCTCCCTGGAGCAGTGCTGAAGGGGAGCCCTCACTAGGGCCTGAGCCTTGTCTCTGCTCTACTCTACTCTTAGCTAAAGTTACAATTCTGAGCAAGAAGCTCTCCTTTTCATCTTGTATTAATTTTTTTTCCCCACAAAATGGACCCTACAAAATAAAGGGGGGGTGGTACTACATCTAAAATCAAATTTAAAAGACAAGTGATTTGCTACTCCCTAAATTTATTCATAACAATGTAGAAAGGGGTTAATATCCTTAACAAAGAGCTCCCGCAGATTGGTAAAAATAGAAAGCAGAAAAGCCTCTACCAAATACCTGAGAGTAACAATTAAGACAGCCCTTGGTACAAGTCATTCTTTTTGGAATTATTATTCAGCGAGGTCCCACAGACTCCCAAACATTACAAGCTACTGCGACTGCTCTTGGTTATAGTTCAGATACTGACAGCCAAACCCAGACAGCTGGAGACCGGGCAGGCTCCGGTCATAGGATGTAGAAAAATCAGGCTGCGACAGAACTAAAGCTTTTATCTGATTGGCTAGCTTCCACAGTGCAGGAAAGGGCATTCGAGCTACTAGAGGAGAAAATTAATCATCAGTCATATCCAGACACAAACCTTTTGAGCTATAATAATGACTGCCCAGGAGAGACATACCCAACTGGCATAATAGTAGCACAAGTATCATGGTAGGAGCCAAACACTTTCTGATTTGATGTAAGTTCCATTCCATAGGATGAAACCTATGCCTGGCAGCAGTCTCAGGCCAAGAACCTATGGCTAGACAGGTCATAGGCCCTGGGGGAGAACCCACTATTTTTATGCTGCTAAGTAGCCATGATATTGAACTGATTCTTAGCAACTTCATGCATTGTAACCTTCATCCGGGAGTCTTGTTTTTACAGTAGATAGTGACCCTCAACTAGCCAAGGTGCAGAGAATGAGAGAGTACAGAATGATCTGTCTTAAAGGGAACATATATACCACAATCTTCTTAAAAGGCTCAGGGATCCTTGTGGAAGAGAAGGACGAAGGAGTGTAAGAGCCTAAGGCAATGAATGACTACAAGCAACATAAGGACACAGCAGGACAGCTGCACTTATGAACTCAGTAGTTGTAAAAGCATGTACAAATCCCGTGCTAGCCCGGCTAGACCAAACTCCAGTGGGGAGATGTGATGCCAGCCTGAAATCCTACTGCTAGTTCTGGGGTTAGTGGCAATCATTAGCTGCTAAAAGAGGGAGAGTAAGTTAGCCGCTCTCCAACAGAAGTCCACACAGCTAAGACTATTTGGGCAACACAGATTGGTCTTGAAGGATTTTTTTTTTCCTTTTTTAAGATGGCATGAAGTTGGGAGGATAGGGAAAATGATTAATTGGGAAAGAGTTGGGGAGAAATATAACAAAAATACAGATGGAACTCTCAAAGGACCAGGAAAACTAGGAAAAATAGGCAAAATAGGCAAGGATAAGTCTAGGTCTATGTAGGACAATAAACAAATAATATATTAGGTATATTTAGTGATTATTATAAGAATAGAACCCCCTTGTTTCCAAATATGAGTCATTATGAGCAAGACAATTGCAAATCAAAGCCATATCAGGTCATCATTTTTATGCACCTAACAACAATGTGAAGAAATAAGATCATTATCTACTGCTGGTGAGAGTAGAGCAATACTTGAGACATTGTGGTGGCAGGTGAATTCTTATAGGCTATAAAGAGGCAGCCTGATGGTGCTCTGCCAGTCTTACTTGTAGAAATCTGTCCTAGAGAAACAAAGCACTCATATTTAAGGATATGTATATACTGGTTGTTATTGAAGAGTAGAGGAAAAGCAAACTCAGGAAATACCCTGAGAAAAATAAATCAACACTGAGAAAGGAATGACTGAGTAATTATGCTTGTGGCTCTCAGTGAGGAGTATTTTCTCCTTAAAGGACATACCAATGATGTTAAGGTTGAGAAATCCATATATGTATATTTGAAGTGTGCGCGCGTGTGTATGTGTGTAAAATGCTTGTGTCTAGAGGAAAGTGAGGAACTATCTATAGCAACCCAACAGCACTGCCTATGCTGAGGAGAAGCACAGGGGATAGGTGGAATGGTGTGGAAGGAACATGCCGTGTGCTCATTCACAGGCATGCACGCACACATCCCTAAGTCACCAGTAGCTAAATCAGATGTCCATTAGACTCTGTTGGAATAATCTTGTCTTCCCGGTCACATTTGAGATTTCTTGCATCAAGTATCAGAGATGTAAATATTTTATAAGATGGCGGGTTCCTCCCTTCAAATCCATCCAAATGATCGTGTAGCATAGGGAACCTTTTGTTGCTTTATTTAGACAGCAAAAGACTGCTCAGAGGGAAGTACAGTTGCCCAGAGGCTCTGGGCAGTGTTAACAGAGGTCACCTGAAGGAATCAGCTAAAAAAAGATACAGTGGTTTTAAAACATAGAGGAAAGAAACATAATTTATATGTATTGATTTACTCTAAAATTTGAACCTGGTATCTACAAATATTAAATGTCATTATAAATCAGCCTTCTAAAACAGTCAGCAGTTATGAGGGTGAGCATGGGGAATAGCAACATTTGCAGCATGCAAGCCACCACCGCCCCGTTTGTCCCAGTCACACACTTCGGCACTGAACTCTCCAGTGACAGGATAATATATGATTTTTAAAACTGAAAAATATAAATAAAAATAATTTAAAAATAATAAATAATTTAATAAATACAATGTCACAAATTTTATAAATTTTAATTTTTATAATTGTATGTAAAATATAATTACATATAAAATGAGTGGAAATCTTCAGCTGATGGGGGTGAGGAGGTGGGGGGCATCTCCAGAACGAGACAGAGACCTGGGATAAGGGAGGCACCCAAGAATCAATGGGGGTGACCTTGGCTGTGACTCACACTATTGGGGATATGGAACCTAAAGAGGCCCCCTTCTGTAGCCAGGCTGGAACTCCAGTGGAGTGATAAAGACAACATACTCACAAAATGTTCAATCTAAAATTTATCCTGTCTACAAGAAATCCAGGCACAGAGGATGGAGCAGAGACTGGGGGAATTGTCAACCAACAACTGGCCCAACTTGAGACCCATCCCATGGGCAAGCACCAACCCCTGACACTATTAATGACACTCTGCCATGCTTGCAGACAGGAGCCTAGCATGGCTGTCCTCTGAGAGGCTCCCCCAGCAGCTGACTCAGACAGATGCAGACACCCACAGCCAAACAGTGGGTGGCGCTTGGGGACACTTATGGAAGAATAGGAGGAAGGATTGGGAACCCCTAAGGGGATAGGAACTGTACAAGAAGACTAACACAGTCAACTAACCTGGACTCTTGGTGCTTTCAGAGTCTGAACATCCAACCAAAGAACACACATGGGCTGGACCTAGACCTCCCTACACATATGTAGCAGATGTGCTTCTTGATCTTCAAGTGGGTCCTGAACAACTGGAATGGGGGCTATCCCCAAAGCTCTTCCCTGTGTGTGGAATATGTTCTTCTAGCTGGGCTACCTTACCTGGCCTCAACGGGAGAGGAAACACTTAGCATCGCAGAGACTTGAAGTGTCATTATATCCAGGGGAGACCCACCCACTTAAAAGAGAAGGGAAGTGTGTGGAGGAAGAATTATATGTAGGAAGGGGTGACCAGGATGGGGACAGTGAGCTGATGTAAAGTGAATAAAAATAAAAATTAAATTAAATTTAAAAAGTTATAAAACTGGGAGTATAAAAATATATAAATAAAAATAGTTATAAATTTAGTTTTATAAATAAAATGTTATACATTTTATAAAATAAAAATTTTATAATTTTTATAATTGTATATACATTTTATAGTCTTATACATTTAAATTATAAATTGTATCAATATATAGATACAATTCATAAATAAATTTCATAAATAAATAATTACAACAATATAAAATTAAACAAAAATAAATAAATAGCTTAAGACATATACTTATTTTCCATTCAGAAAGACTTGATAATAGCAGGCTTTTCAGCGATTGCCTACTATAGTCTAGCCACTGTGAGAGTTAGGTCTTGCTATGTTTGGCAGCTTCATGCCTTCATGTCTAAGTGAAGAGGAAGTCACATAGAAAAGGATTACATCTTTGCTCATGTAGAGGAGAGAGAGGAATTAATATGGAGCGAAATTGGCAGGTGACATGGTGACGAATGCTCTTGCCCGCCAGCTGACTTTGTTGTAATAGTGTGTGACAGAGAATTAGAGCAGTGTGGACCCGAGGTTGGGCATGACCACCCTGAAGTGTGCACAGATCTATTCTAGTGCCTGCCACTCACGGAAGCCAGGTTCTTGGGATGACATATAACGTTTTAAGGCTGAGAGGGCATCTGTTAATGCACCAGGCATGCTCAGAGAAGCAAGCCATCCTCCAGTGCACAGAATGACACTAGAGAGCATTTATTTAATGCAGCTCTGAGATATTGCACTGTGGGGAGCAAGTGACTGGCAGGAAAGACATCCGAGTGAGCTTCCAGCTCTCAGCCTAGCCTTGCCCTGCTGAAAAGTCGTATGAGATAAATCCCTGTAACCCAGGCTCCTGGTTTTGCTCAATGACATTATTAATGGCAGCCCTGCAGACTGGGGACTAGAAACACAACACTGATAATTTCAATGGTTTTTTTTTTTTTTTGCAATGTTCACTTTGATTTTAAGAATAAGCTCAAGTTATATCTATTTGCCAAGAAGATTCTGATATAATCGAAGGTCAGCTAAAAGCTTTCATCCTGACTCAATACCCCAGCCATTTTTGCGTATGCAGGTATGAGGCTAAAATCTTCCTTGTGAATAATGGGATGAAATGTAATATAGAACAGGTTCAAATGAATCACAGAAAAAATATCCTTTCAATTATAGATAACTTTCTGAGGAAAGAAGAAAAACTGATGTTAGCAGATAAATAAATACATAAGGGAACCTGACACTTTCCCATATCACTTGTCATTTCATAGTTTCAAATTAAGCTCAGCTCCCCAGTATCAATTAAATGCTTACAGTGTGAAGCACGTTGCTGCGTATTGGGACCGGTGAGATAAATGTAAAGCGAGACAAAGATGGGACATTAGAGTTGCCGTGGAGGTGGCTGACAGGATGGATAAAAATTTCTCTGTATCGTGGTAATTGAATGGAGCATGAGTCTATTAATATCAGAATACAATTTGTTTCTAAAATGGGCGTTCATTTATTATGATCAGACGCTTGCTCTTGTACTACTGGAGACAATGCATTGGACTTATATGACTCACATATTCAAGTCAAGAAGGCTGGCCCTCTTTATTGCTCTTCCATATTTGTTTTCTCTGTCTTCCCTGACACTTTCTCCTGAAGGAAGACACCCAGTGCTCGAGCATCTCCTATCAGTCTTTCTTCTATTACCATGTTCTTAATGGAAGGTTGTATGCTCACACCTCCATTTCTCTTACCCCATTTACCTTTCAACATATCACAGTCTGGATTCTGCTCTTACAATATATCAAAATTCCTCTACGATTGACAAACGGTTGGCAAATCATATCCAGGGATCTCTCCAGATCTACAACATGTGCAAGACCTTGATGGTACCGGCAGTATCTCCTCAAAACTCACAGTTCTACAACCTTCATTTCTTCACTAGGGATCGAGTCCGGAGCCAGTCAGGTGCTCTACTAGAGACCTGACACTCACCAGACGTCTAACACACTACAGACCTCAAATCCAGGAGAGCCTTCGTTTCACTCACCAATGCTTTGTTTGTGTGTCATACTTTGTTTTCTACTGACTAAAATATGTCGGAGACACTGACTAGTTTTAATTCTCTAGCTGACATACAAAGTTTAGATCAGTCTTCAGACCACTATTCATCAGCTTTTAAAGGTTCTTATGGTCCTTGTACAAAAAGGATTTTTCCTTGGAAGTGATACCCAGAGTTTCTGTATAGTCAAACACATCAGTACCTCTCCTTCCTCCATCCCCCAACTGTCTCTATCTCAACGGTGCTTCTCAATTGCATCATCTAGATACTAATGCACATGCCAGCAAGATTCTGCTGAAGGGACCCTGATATAGCAGCCTCTTGTGAGACTGTCCCAGAGCCTGGCAAACACCGAAGTGGATGCTCACAGCCAGCTATTGGATGGAACACAGGGTCCCCAATGGAGGAGCTAGAGAAAGTACCCAAGGAGCTGAAGGGGGCTGCTACCCTGTAGGTGGAAGAACAATATGAACTAACCAGTACCCCCTGAGCTTGTGTCTCTAGCTGCATATGTAGCAGAAGATGGCCTAATCGGCCATCACTGGGAAGAGAGGCCCCTTGGTCTTGCAAACTTTATATGACCCAGCACAGGGGAAGGCCTGGGCCAAGTAGTGGGAGTGGGTGTGTAGGGGAGCAGGGGTGGGGGTGGGGTATAGGGAACTTTCGGGATAGCATTTGAAATGTAAATAAAGAAAATAATAATAATAATAATAAAAATAGCCAAGTTAAGGAAAGCTGTTTTACCACTGGGACGTTATTGGTAATTCAACTATTGCCCCCCCACCAAATGTCAAACTTAATCTTTATGATTTATATGTTGTGGAATTTGGATTTAAATATTCAAATATCTAAACGATAGGGTGTACATAGCACTTATAATTCATGCCACTCCACAAACACACTCTCAAGCAATGCAAATTTTGCTATTTTTATTGTTTGGGGAAAAAACTTTTCTATTATTATCATCATTAGGAAGTTTACAGAAACCAGAATTTGAAATTAAAAGGGAACTATAGGCCTATGATTAGCTGAAAATGGGGGCTGTCCATTTCTCCTTCAGCTTACACTTTGATGTTAGAATGAAACAGAAACTTAAGGTACACTTCCAATGAAAGGTATGTACTAAGATAAAGAGAACAGTGGCCACTATTGTAATCACGCACGGGAAGGTTTATTCTGACCTACTAAGGAGTTTTCAGAAGCACTGGGGTATCTGAGGTAAGAGGTTCTTGGGTGAATTTTCAGGGATTAGTTGTTTTGTTTGTTTGTTTGGGGTTTTTTTTGGTTTTTCTAGACAGGGTTTCTCTGTGTAGCCCTGGCTGTCCTGGAACTCACTCTGTAGACCAGGCTGGCCTCGAACTCAGAAATCCGCCTGCCTCTGCCTCCCGAGTGCTGGGATTAAAGGCGTGCGCCACCACTGCCCAGCCAGGAAATTCTTGAAGCCATGTGTGGTGGTTTGAATAGGATTGGCTTCCATAGACTCCTGTGTGTGATGCTTGGCCCATAGGGAGCAGCACTATTAGGAGGTGTGGCCTTGTCGGAGCGGGTGTGGCCTCGTTCGAAGAGTGTCTTTGCACATACTCCACCCTTCTGCTGCCTGTGCATCAAGATGTAGAACTCTCAGCTCCTTCTCCATGTCTGCCTGCATGTTGCTTCCGACCATGCTGATAATGGACTAAACCTCTGAAAACTGTGAGCCAGCTCCAATGGAATGTTTTTCTTCATAAGAGTTGCTTTGGTTATGGTCTCTTCATAGCGTGCAGCAGCACTGGGAGACCCAGGAACCTGCTACCTACTCAACAACTGGAAAACCACCAGCTCCAGAGCAGAGCTGTCCCTGCCAATCTGAAATTGTGAGGCTTTCACAACACAATGAAACACATGGCCAAAGCAGATTCTTCCCACTTACTCCCCTGACCCACTGAGCCTGTGAGCAGATATGAAGACGATGATCTCTCCAAACTGTTCCCCAGCAAAGGTGGCCGAAGTACTGGCTTCCTCTCATTGCCGTGACTGACACCTGATCAACACCCAGAGCTTTGCTGCAGGGTCTTCAAGGGAGGAGGTGGGTTTCGTCTTTCCTATGACCCTCTTACTCTCTCAGCAGTATACTCTAAAAACAGATCCTGGAAGCAAGTGGCTGCAATTGGATGCTAAATGGTTTTTGCATTACTTATATAATGAAGTTTCAGGACAAACGCAGCTACACCATGAAGATTAATGAAGAAATGCCCACGTCTTACTTTTTAAAATTAAATAATATAGATTTTTTTGAAAACAAAAATTAACTCATTATTATTAATAAAGCCCAAGACACTGAAGAATGGAAGTTTCATGTTGCATAGTGTGTGGGAAAGTTACACAAAGCCGAAGGGAAAGCTAGGAGTCTGGGCTGGGAGATGAAGGCGATGAGTGTGGCCCAGGCCTGATGTCAAGTTCATTCTTCGTGATGAAATTACAGGGAGTTATTTCTAATTGAGTGAAATAGAACTACCTCCCCATAATGAGTGAGAAATTACTGCAGAAAGGTTGATGAGTTATAATAATAAACACAGCTGCTTTGATGCTTACTGCAGGTGTGCCTTCTAATGATGGTAATGACATGGCTCACCTTCACCTGCTGCACCAGGCAGAGCTCCTCTTCGAATAAAATGGGGATGGAAGAAAGCCATGCATGCTTTCAACAGCCATGGCAATCATCAACATACAGGGTTCCTTTAGCTCCATGGTCCCCAGTGAACTGGATTTAGGAAGCCATTTGTTCTGTACTTTCCACATGGCATTGAATAAGAGCTTTGCCCTCTTTTGTTTCTCATTGTTTCTTCATAGGAATCTTGAAGGGCTCATGACCACTGGTACCACTTTGCAAATGGAGAATCGTAGGCTCTGAAAGAATAAATACACAAGGTCATGGAGACAGTGGGATGCTGAAAGGCTTTAAACTCAAATGTGTCTGATCTGTAGTGGAATGGAGCTATCTTTGTCTGCCTAGCATTCTTCCTTTTCTTCTGACAGAAGTACATTTAGAGAACTGACTCTCCTTGTACTCAGTTCAAGTGGTTTGGATGTTTTGGATGCTATTGGCAGAAGTTGGCATGGGACCCAGGCGTGGTCCATAAGACCATTAGGTCCCCATGATCAGAGAGGTTAGGAATATCATGTCATACAATTGCTCAAAAGAATTACATTTTTCTTTTGTAGAGAATCAAAGGGAGCCTTTCATTTCTTTTCTGCTTCACTGGAATGTTCTAGCACAAGCCTCTAATGGCTACCACTTTCTTACTAGCAAGGGGTAAAGCCTGCTAAGAATGGGGCCACACAGTACAAAGCAGAGAAGACACCTGAAAAGAGATGGGACTAACTGTATGCTGTATAACTGAAAACTCAGAAATCCCCAACTCAGAAAACTCATAGACTTTTGAGGCAAGAAAATAAATTCCTTTGCTTCCTAAATGCTAGGTAATACATATCCCAGACCCCGTGTTCTGTCCATAGGAGTACACGCCTTTAAGTATCATAGCAAAAACAATTTCCAAAATAAAATAAGATTAAATAAAATAATCCTCTACATGCATATCCTATGATCTATAATGGTGATCTTTGAAAAATAAAAGCCATTTGAGTGGTTTCACAACAGGCATATTGGCTGGATATGTTACAAAATCCTTGCTGGGAAATTTCCCCAGTCAGCAATAGCTTCATCGTAACTTTCTCTTAACATTGAGTGCTACTTCTTTACTTCATTATAAGCCAGTGATAAATGCCACGAATTAAGAGGCTTTCTAAATCTAAGAAAATAGTGTATTCGTACAGCATATTTCTTTGAGGGCATTTTAATAACCTGACTTAATGGCAGGTCATAGTAGAATATCATTTCTCCATGGAATGCAACTCAAAAGCACAGACTCTCCTAAGGTCAAACAAGGTAAATGTGGAAGGAAAGATCCAGGATCTGTGCTCCTTCTTCATATAACACTGAATGTGGATAAGTTGCCATTTCCACAAGGCCACAAGGCCACACAGAGCAGGAACTATATGTGTTATTTTCACTTGGCTTCGTTTTCATTCAGCCCTGTTTGTTTGTAGATCACATCCACTGTGGCCCAGAGGAGAGCCTGATCTGCACGATCACTCAGGAATGGAGGCTCCACCAGCTTGTCACTGCATCACCTAGAAAACTCAGTTCTCATCTGCTGCCACAAAGAAGGGAGAAGTAGGGTGCCAACCCCCTTTTCATTTCTCCTGCGGCCTCCACAGTCTCGTGGGCTCAGTCTTAGCAGCCAGAAACACTGGGGACCACAATAAGTCCTAGGGAGTGAGGAGTGCCAATGTCTCTTGTGGTGTCTTAGAGCAAAATACGAGCATGCTGACGTGTCTGCTGGTGACGTTTTGTCTGCAGGAGCTCACAGTTACCACCGTCACTGCACTTTAACTTTGTTTAGGCTATTTGTTTGTTTGTCTATTTACAGAGTCTATTTACAGTTTGTAACCCAGGCTCTCTCTCTCTCTCTCTCTCTCTCTCTCTCTCTCTCTCTCTCTCTCTC
>NC_034600.1:27290863-27306022 GCF_900095145.1 Mus pahari
TGTGTGTGTGTGTGTGTGTGTGTGTGTGTGTGTGTGTGTGTTTATACACATATCCATTTAGATTGGTTGCAGTGAAGGCAAACATCAAGAAAGCCTGACTCTGGAGTCGCTATAGTTACCACTCACATACACATAAACAAATAAGAACAAAGCCCAGAACCATGTCAGTCAATGGCACAGTGTGTGCCTTAGTAAGTGTTCTGCTGCTGTGAAGAGATACCATGACCATGGCAGATCTTATAAAGAAAAGCACTTAATTGGGTCCGGCTTACAGTTTCAGAGGTTCATTTTACAGTTTTGGAGGTCCATTGTCATCATTATGGGGAACGTGGCAGTGTGAAGGCAGACACGGTGCTGGAGAAGGAGCTGTGAGTTCTACACCCAGACCTGAAGACAGCGGGAAGAGAGAGACTCCGGGCTTGGAGTAAGCTTTTTGAAGCCTCAAAGCCCATCTCTAGTGACACACTTCTTCCAACAAGCCACACCTGCTAGTCCTTTCAAAGAGTGCCATTCCCTGGCAACCAAGTATTCAAATTTATAACCCAGTGGGAGCCATTCTCATTGAAACTGCCATAGTGTGTGACAACGTGTGTGTGTGTGTGTGTGTGTGTGTGTGTGTGTGTGTGACCATTCAAGAAGTATCAACCCTTCATCTTCAGAGCTCTGAGTGGGCCTGCTTTATAGCTTTGTTAGCCTCACCTGACTGTATATAGGAAGACAAATATTCAGAATGAAGTTGTGATTTTTAACAGAACTAACTCATAAATCTCGTGTGGACTTTTCTGAGGCAGTCATGTTTACTGGCGGTGGTACTACACCTTAGGCAGTGTTTTGAAAACATGTGCTGATGGTTGTTGTATTTTTCTGGGTTTAGTGTGGTTTGTTGCTATTGTTATTGCTGTCAAAATAGTTGAAATCCTCCACTGGCTAAAGTGTCACTTTGCATTTATGTATGTGTAATATATATATATATATATATATATATATATATATATATATATCAAACAAAATGTGAGGCTATGGTTTTAATATTTAAACATTTTCAAGAACTAAGCTATCATAGAAATGCATGGAAAACTGCCTTTTGCTCAGAGATTTCCCCAAAGGTTTCTATATTGGAAAGTCACGCTATCCACTTCTACAGTGCTTGTAATAGTATCTCATATAATGAGTCTCCATGGTCATGTGAGTACATGTGAATACTTGGAGACACTAGCCACCAGGTGTCTTCATGCTTTCTTATTTACGTATCTAAATCTATATGATTATATTATAAATCATTCTCCATTCATCTCTGCTTTTTAATATACACAGACTGCTGAGAGTGTTATAAAATTATGGGGTTGTCAGTAATATACATGAATTTTGACAGTAGAATAATAAAAGAACATTAGAATACCTGTTGGATCTAATAAGGTTGAGCTACAATAGCCTTAGGTCATATGGAATGATACTTAAAAACATGGTGTTAAGGGATACATAGGTTTAAACTCAAGGTGAGTTCTAAAATGTGATTTTTTGGCAAAATATTAGCATCTGTAAGCCTCACTTTTCTCATCTACAGAATGGTAGCGTATCCTACATGAATTCCTTTGAGATCAAATGTGGCAACTAGCAATAGAGTTCAGCTCCTAGCCAGGCAGTGGTGGCTCACGCCTTTAATCCCGGCACTTGGGAGGCAGAGGCAGGTGGATTTCTGAGTTTGAGGCCAGCCTGGTCTACAAAGTGAGTTCCAGGACAGCTAGGGCTACACAGAGAAACCCTGTCTTGGAAACAAAAAAACAGAAAAACAAAACAAAACAAAAAAGTGAGTTCAGCTCCTATTTCAAAAATCATTATTACTTATGAAGCCAAAACTTCAGTGTAAAACATAAAAGCCAGGTCCAAAGAATTTTTGAGAGCTTACCTGTCAGCTGTACCTTCTTTTCTTGCCATTTTTTGTAGGGGTGTGGGAGAGGATAGAGTTCTATCTTCAAATCCTAGATAAGCCCTGCTAAGTCAGCTATGGTAAGTAAAAGTTTTGGTGTATATATAGACCCCCTGGGTTTCTTTGTCAGCATCTCTCTGCCTCCGTCTTTCCTTTTACAAAAACAGTCTCTCTGAACACACACTACCGACTAACAATGCGCAGTCCACCCACAGAGTCTTCCATCTCAGTGGGTGTGAAGAGGGCTCTATTGTTACCTGCCTTCAAAAGCTCTTTGAAAACAGGCAGCTTGGCTCTGTGGGTGGAAACAGGCTGTTCACATACTCCCTTCAGGTCAGCATAACAAAGTTGTAATGTCCCATCAGCCAAATCTGCTCCAGGAGATTTAACAGACTTCCTCCCTTGGCTTCATAGAATGCCTTCTAAACACACAAAATGAGAGGCCCTCAGATCCTAGACCCTTCCAGACCTGAGACAGACTGCCTTGTTTCCCTGCGGTTCCATAAAGCCAACTATAGAAAACACAGAAACGCTGAAATCTTTAAGTCTCTGCCCTAGGGGGAACCCTAAGTAACATCAATGACGCAGGACTAGCTAACATCAATCTCTTATCATGAATGGTTTAATTTCCTTGGGGTTCCTTTAAAACTCAGAACACTAAATGGTTAAAAACAAAAAAGTATAAGGGACAGATTTCTTGAGAGAATTTTGCTGTTCATTTTTTCTTACTACCCGAGAGCTATTCTTTTATGAATCCTCATAAAATTGAAGTCTGGAATTTTCTAGGATTCATACCCTTGAACACTCACATTAACCAATTTTAGGCAAATGGCTGTACTTAACAAGCAATACCATAATTCAGCTGTCTTTTAACTGGATGATTAGTTGCCAGTGATCGCCCACCCAGAGAGAGTGGTGGAGAGGGGAGGTGTGACTGAGCCTGCAGACAGGCTCGCTGTAATTACAGGCTCTCTTGCACCCTGGAAAGAGCAAAGGATGCTCGCTCACTCTTCATTCTGGGTTGTAGCTTGGTTTTTTTCCTCAAGAAATGACACTAATTCATCACCAAGGCACTGAACACTTGCTCTGTAACGGGTGTTGTCAGTGCTGGAGACACAACGGTGAGAAACAAAAGAAAACAAATCTCTGCTTTGGCAGGGTATATTCTTGTGGGAAAAAGACAAGAGCTGAACTGTACAAGCACATTTTACATGATACTAGAAGGAAAAATGAGAAGTAATGTTGGGAATGGCAGAGTGGGATGTGGTTTTCCTAGGATACATAGGGCAGACCTCCCTGGAAGGTGACATTACTGAGAACTGGGGACATGTATAGTGCTGTCTGTGGGGACAGCTTTCAAGATCCCCCTGTAGGGATAAAGAAAAGTCTCCATGGCAAGGCGTGCTAGAAAGGCATGGGATATTGTGACTAAATGGGATGAGCAAAGGTTCGTCAAAATGAGGCCAGGCAGGCGACAGATCCCGGACCTAAAGACATTTCACTATGGTGTGTAGGTCTTTGGATAGAGAAGTGAGATACTGAACTGAATTAGGCTCAAGAAAGATCCATGTAGACTGAGAATGGCCTGCCTGGGGACTAGCATGGAAACAAGGAGTGTCCTGAAATAATTCATGCAGGAAATGCATGTGAGTTTGTCAGCAGCAGTGGGAGATATGGCTCTCTGCTGTGGCCCGAATTTCCTCATGTGGCCTATGCTTCAGGAATCCAGGACAGGCCACTATGAAGCCGTTGTGGTTGGAATGAGAATGTCACCCACAGGCTCACGGACTTGAACACTTGTCTCCCAGTTGGTGTTGCTGTTTGGGACAGTTGTAGAATCTTGAAGTAGTAACTTCAAGAAGTAGGTCTTTATTTCAGGAAGTAGGTCACTGGGGGTGGAGGCAGACCTTTAGGATTCATAGCTTGGTCCCATGTCATATCTGCTTTCTGCTTTCTTCTCCTGCCATTCTCCATGCCTGCATACAGCTAAGTCTTCCCTGCCATGAGAGACTGTGTCCCCTTAAACTGTGAGTCGATCTAAAGCCTTTCTCCCTTAAGTTGCTTTTGTCAAGGGCATTTTATCACAGTAGTAAGAAAGTAGCATAGACAGAAGCAAGTCGGAGATTGTGTATTCTTAGGTTTATGTGAGGGTATTAAGAAAGGGATGCATAGCTTTGGACACGCTTTTGTAGCTTTTGAAGCTATTCTCAGTGGATATGATTGACAACCAGGTCCAAAGATAAGCAAGGATCAAAAAAAAAAATCAAACTTAAATATGGACTGATTTACTTTTTAACTTAAATTATTTCCTTTTTGTAAACAAATTTCCAAAGTGCTTTGTGAAGTACATTTTTTTTTCAGGCTTACACATAATAAGATAAAAATCGAAGGTCACATATATTCAGTCGTAAGCATAATCTTAGTCAGTGTTCTATTGCTGTAACGAGACATCATGGCCGTGGCAACTCTTACAAAGGAAATCATTTCATTGGAGCTTGCTTACAGTTTAAAGTTTAGTGCATTATTGTGGGTTAAAGTGGTGCCCTCTGTCTGGCCCAGGGTTCGGGCCACTGGGCAAGGTGGGATGCAGAAAGTTTGACTGTGTGCACCCTGTGCCACTGTAGGGTGGGCTTTGGGTTGTGAGAAGGCGCGGGACCCCGTTCCGGGGGTGGGGAAGCATAGTCTGAGGTCCCTGGGGACTGCCTGAGTTTGGCTGACGGATCCCCAGGCCACATGGAGGCCAGGGACATCAGGTTCTAGCTCTTGGGCATCACAGATGCCACCAGATGACAGGGAATAGCTGAGAATGGAGTACTGGTACGTGGGACTGGCTCTATTCCAAGGCTGAAGGGAAAAGAGGGGGAGGAGAGAGCTCCTACTTGTTCCTGCAGAGAGGAGAGAGTCCTTGGCTTGCTCAGCGAGCGGCTTGACCTGGTAGAGACCATGGCTGAGAGCACAGAGAGGCCTCCTGTGGGAAATTAGATGTGGCTCTTTAGAGGAAGACCTGCTCCATTGTTCCCCATGGCAGGTCCCAATGAGAAGAGGCAGTCCATGGTTTTAAAGCATTTATTGTCATGGCAGAGAGTTGTGATGAGTGAAACCATACCCATTTTCTCAGGGTGGACCTTTTGCAGGGAGGAGTGTCTGGGAAGAAGAGCTTAGTTGGCTAAGCCCTTCAGGCCTTTAGGTACCTCATTAAAATGGAGATCTGTCTTGAGACTATGTGATCTGTGGTTGTGTCCTCTACCTGTGGAGTGACTTAGGGTGTTGCCCTACGTGACTGATGGCCGCAGAATTATGGAGCGCTGAGGCCTTGTGTCAGAAGCCTGGTGTCTAGGAGCATGGCAAATGCCTTCCATCCACTGCAGGGTTATCTGTTGGGTTTCCAGGGTTCACTCCTAGCTCAACCAGAAAAGAGGCTGCCTTTCATGGTCCCACACATTATCATCATGGCAGGAAGCGTAGGGGCACAAAGGCAGACACGGTACTGGAGACGTAGCTGAGGGTTGTACATGCAAATCCGTGGGAAGAGAGAGACTCTGGGACTGGCTTGGTCTTTTGAAACCTCAAAGCTCACTTTACTTCACAGTGACACGCTTATTCTAACAAGGCCACAACTCCTATTCTCTCTCAAGTAGCACTCCTCCCTAATGACTAAACATTCAAAACACATGAGCCTGTGGGGGACATTCTTATTCCAACTACTACATTTCACCCCCTGGCCCCATGGGCTTGTAGCCATATCATAACGCAAGAGTGCATTCAGTCCAACTTCAAAAGTCTCCATACATTTTCAGTCTTAAGATTGTTTAAAAGTCCAAAGCTCAAAGTCGCTTCTGAGACTCATGCAATCTCTCCATTGCAACCCCCTGGTAAAATCAAAGGCAAGAAGCAGATCACATACTTCTTGTGATAGATGGATTTTCCCTGTCCAATTACATTAAAATATTAGTGCAGCAGGAAGCCTGTGATTGGACAGGGAAAAGGGAAGCGGAGCTAAGAGTTGAGAGACAGGGAGCATCACGGGAGAAAAGGGAAGAGCAAAGATGGAGATGGACAGACATGAAGAAGAGCCAGATCCAGTGTGGTTTTAATAGACACAGGTAGTTAGGGTATCATAAAGGATATTGTCTAATCTAGATGGGCAGCTTTTATCATTATCAGTGGGTTCTGAAATTACTGTCTTGGCATCTTGTGGACTGAGAATTTATTGATACATGAATCTGTTTGGTTAATTATAGGTTTCTAGAGTTTTATTTCTACCAGGTTGCTGGGTGTTAAGGTGACTGACTGCAGGGTGGATGGTTGTTGCTTGGGGCTGACCTGGCAGAGAAAGGAACTCTGGAGCTCCAGCTCTGCCAGAGAGTTGGGCAGAGACAGAGCTGGCGGGACGGCAGCAGGGCCGAGAGTTGCTGACACAAGTGCAGGAACGTGCTGGTTCACTTTTTTAAATTTCCCACAATAACTTCTGACATACTATGGCACAGAATATACATTACCCTTCCAAAGGGGAGGACAGAGAGCACAGTGAAGAAATACCGGACCAAAGCAAGACTGAAACCCAGCAGGGCAACCTCCGAACTCTGCACCTCCACGTCTGATGTCAAAGTGCTCTTCAGAGCTTCAACTCTGTTCAGCTTTGTTGGCTACAATATACTTCTTTCTCTTGGGCTGGTTCCAGATATGATCTGTAGCTTTCCTCAGCAGGTATCCATGACTCTGGCATCTCCAACTTCTTGGGGTTTCCAAGGCAATTCAGTCTTCACCTTCACAATTCCATGCAGTGGCTCTCTGGGCCTCCGTGCATAGCATCCCTGACACACACCTGGCCTCAGCAGCTTTCCTTAGATGTAGAATGAGATTTCACATCTCCCTTTTTTGTATTCTTCACTCTAAAACCAGAAACCTGTGGCCAAAGATGTCAAGTTCTGCTGTTTGCTGGAGCTGGAACATGGCCTCCTTGTTCAATTACATCAGCATCAGCTTTCTGTTGTTGATGGTTTCCTTCACTGCTTAAGCTTTTCTTTAACTCCTTTTCACAAGTTAGAAACTGAGCTGAGTGGGGGTCTTGCTCTGAGGTCACTACTCCCTTTATTCCATCTAGCGTCAGGCTTTTCTTTAAATGACACAGCAATGCCTCATTCTTGGTACCAACTTTTGTCTTAGTCAGTGTATTATTATTGTAAAGAGACACCATGACCACAGCAACTCTTATAGGCTTAGATTCTTTTTAAAACCTACTTTAATAAAGGTTCTCAAATGCTTCAACCGCCCTTCTAGCCCACTATACAAAGGTAGGGGAAAAAAGATTGTAAATAGGACAAGGGGATGTGGACCTGTTTAGAAGTAGCTCTTTAAGGTGCTTTCCATCTCTGTTTGTCAGAATGCCAGCAGTCAAGTTCAAAAGTGTCACCAAACATAAATCAGCAATACCACCCGGCCTCTGCTGAATCACATGAGTCAGCAGGATTAACCAGGGCCAGGTGGGACACCAGGAGTTCTCTGCCGTGCCTCTCTCAATGAAGGAATGATCACTGAGGATGTGAGACCACTGAAGAGTTGCACAGCTGGCGATGCAAGCTCCCTGTCACTGTCCTACTTATACTCTCTCCAAATATCACGAGTCCTCTCATAGGTTTTGCCTCAGCGGAACACCACGTGAGTCTGCTTCAGCAAATCAAGACACGAATCTGAATCACATGACACAACCAGAAAATTTCACTTTCCCTCTTATAAAGGAAAGCATTTCATTGGCTCTAAGTTTAGTCCCTTATCATCATGGCGTTACACATGACAACACTCCAGACCTGGTGGTGGAAGAAGTTGCTGAGAGTTCTACATTTGGATCAGCAGGAAGCAGGAAGCGAGAGATGCTGGGCCTGACTTGGGCTTATGAGACCCCAAAGCCCACTCCAGGTTACAAACCTCTTCCAACAAGGCCATGTCGACTTCAGTAAGGTCACACCTCCTAATTCCGCACAAGAAGTGTCATTCATTGATGACCAAGCATTCAAATATATGAGCCTATGGGGACCATTCCTAGTCACACCACCACAAGCATGGCTCTCTCAGGGAATGGATTTTCTTCTCTAGGAAGGCAAACTTCACAGTGATTTCTTCCCAGTTGTTTCAAAATTCTTCACTCTTACCCAATGGGAAATGTGACAGAACTTAGGGCAAGAGACTTACGGGCCTTCTCACGTCTCCTTAGATTTTTCCATCTTTGCATTTTATCTCAATTATAGAGGAGACATAATGTGATTTATTTTGGCATATCTGATGGCAAAGCCTGCAATGCTGCCTATAATGTGGAAAGGGAAGTGCCACAGAAAGCAGAGGTCAGGGTGATGCACTGACCTTGGTCCTAGCAATGCATTTCAATCTGGTCTCATAAGGACCATCAGTCTAATCCTAAAAGAATCTCTCTCTCTCTCTCTCTCTCTCTCTCTCTCTCTCTCTCTCTCTCTCTCTCCCCCCTCTCTCTCTCTCTCTCCCTCTCTCTCCCTCTCCTCTTTCTTNCTCTCTCTCTCTCTCTCTCTCTCTCTCTCTCTCTCTCTCTTTCTCTCCCCCCTCTCTACCTCTCTCTCCCTCTCTCTCCCTCTCCTCTTTCTTTCTTTCTTTCTTTTTCCCAGACAGGGTTTGTGTAGCCCTGGCTGTCCTGAAACTCGCTCTTTGGACAAGGCTTACCTTAAATTTCACAGAGATCCAACTGTCTCTTCCTCTGTAGTGCTGGCATTGAAGGCGCGCACAACCACCCAGCCTGAAAGAATCTCCACGAGTCACTGTGCTCCGCATTATATTGGTATACTGCCCCATGCTGTTTAAACTTGTTGATGGTGGACTTGAAAAGCAAGAGTGGCCCAGCTGTCCCAGACTCTAGCATTTTATTTCAAGTATTCTCTAGAATGTTCTCCGAAACAGCTTTCCTTAGAGCAGGCTAGCCCCCTAATTCTGTGGCAGGGAGGGAAGAGTAAAAACATTGTGTCTTTAAAGCAACCAGCAGGTAGGTGGTAATCTAGGTTACTATTGCTATCCTGTAGTATAAACAGCCCTACAGTAGCAGCAGGAAGCTGGAAGTTTAGCCACAGAGAGCAGTTCCTCCACATCAGGAACTCCAGATGTCTGGCCAGGCCCTCCCAGGCAGTTTCTGCTAGACAATCATAAGCACTCGATGGATGATATAACGATCTCCTGTTATTTGTTCTTATACTCGCAGGCCTTACCCAAAGGGACATTCTGATCCACTAGGGACTCTGGATAGGGACGCCAACATACTGTCCTAATGGGGCTTGCCCAGGTGATTTCTTCTGAAAGCTTGTAAGCCCCTTATTTGACGTTATCTTTGTTCCCACAATCTATTTACTCCAGCCATCTCTGCTGGATGCTTAGAATCTCCCAATTTCATAATGCCTTGCCCTCTTTGTCTGCTGCTTCTATCCATACGCTTGATAGTTATTTTTGTTTGTTTTGTGCTTAGTAACTCTCTCATTCGAGAATGAAAGCACAGCCATCATCAATCATACAAACAGCAACAGGTGAGGAGGTCTAGCATCCTTCATAGTTATCTCTTGCATCTAGCAGCTAATTTCCATGAATTACATGAGCTGGGAGACTTAAGCTTGAAGTCACAGTAGAGAGGGCTTCCTAAGAAGCCCCATAAATCAAAGCTTCATTGGTGAGGACAAAAGCTGTTACGGTCACTTACAGGTCCTTGGCACATTTTAGGGTGTCTTGAATAGAATAGATGCTCACAATATAATAAGAAATGAATGAATGAATGAATGCAAGATCAATGCTCTCAATTTTCTTCCTGATGTTGTTCATTCAATCTGAACTCTGCAAAGAGTTATAGTTATAGGAACATGAAGGAGAAAGAAGCGAATACTACTGAATACCTGTGCTGTGCAAGAGAGCAAGAACTTCCCAGCTATCATTTCTTCTAATCCTCCATGCCATTATACTAAAAATTACATATTGTAACTCCCTCCCCCCCTTTTTTTACAACTGAGGAAAATATGACTCAGAACACTAGAATCATTCCCTTAAGCCTTATCCTCTTTCAGTTGCTACACACATTCCCTTAATCCTTGTTCCCGAGTAGCAGAAGAGAAAGGCTTATATAGATAATGGAAGCATAAGAAGGAGCCAAGAAGAACCATGAGAAATTTCATCTGTGCTTTATTTAAAATCAGAGCATGCACTCGTAGCCCAAAGGCTCATATTGAAAACCATTCTTGGCCATTCAATGGTTGTGAAGCCTTAGGGAATTTTTTAAACTTCACTGTGTCTTGATTTTCTGATCTGTAAAATGAGAGTGATTGACTGAGTGTGCATCCCATGGAGGTGTTGTGAGAGACATCTCTCTATTAGTGGGGTGTGGTTGGTTATGATGCTAAGGATGAAGTCCTGGAAGTGTTTTAAGGAAGAGACCACAGTGTATGGGTGAGTGGGAGAATATGGATTGTCATCTGACAACTCAGAAGAGGTTCCCAGACACAGGGAGCAGAGCAGTGGAGGACACGAACCCTGAGTCACCTCAGAGGAGGATCTATGACGATAAAGCTAGGCACCGTAGTGATAAGTTGGCCATTTTCCAAGGGATGGTGTGCATGGAGGACGTTGAGTTGCCACGTTAAGGGACATCCAGGACCCAAGAGACTGATGTACACTCCTCACTCCCAATCACAATGAGTAACAGACAGGGATGAGGCAGGAGCACAATTACGGCCAGTTCATCTCAAAGCCCAGTTATTCCCCACACAATTTCTTCTCCCAAGTGCCCCTGTGAGCTTGCTAGAGTGGCTCTCTTTATTTAGCAGTGCAGTACCTTTTGTTTTGAAGTTCTGTACTTGAAATGGTGTCATTTCCTATTTGTAGATGGCCCACACATAAATAACACAGGACAGGAAGATGCCCTACTACTTAACACAAAAGCTCCTTTCTTGTTACAGACGCCCTCTCACTGGAAGCAGGGAAGAAGAGGTGGGGGTGGAAAGGCCCATTTGTGACAGGAAAACATGGCAAAGACAGAGCTGGAGCACGTTCACTGCACATGTGCCTCAGGCTGGCTGATACTCTATGGTTGGGTTTGTTTGTTTGCTTGTTTGTTTGTTTGTTTTGTGAGACAGTCACTTATAACCCAGCCGGGCTTTGAACTTGCTCTGTATTTGGGGTTGGCCTTAAATTTCTAAACCTCCTGCCTTCACTGGCCAGATGTACCACAAGGCCCAGCTCAGGAAAAGCTTAAAGCCATTCTTTCTACTGCAACAGGACCAAGTACTGTTCCATTTTCTCCAAACAGAAGGCATCTCCATGCCAAAGAGAAACTACATGTGAATCATTCAGAGTCCCAGGAGACTGGATGCTGAGGCCATGGGCCTTCCTCTATAGGTTGCTTCTTGGTGGAAGAAATGGATGAGGGTTATGTTTAGGATAAGAAATGGACACTGTACACAAGAGCATTATCAACACATGCCAATGAGTAGCTCACAGAACCTCAAAACTCATGCCAACAAACAATAATTCATGTAAGATTGATGGGATAAGCTTGGCTCATTGGGAAATCTCATGGGTTGCTCAAATGGTAAAATCATGTTTTCAGTCATTAGCAACGTTTTGCTTATTTTTACAATCTTATGAAAAAGATTTTTACCAACTTAGCAACCTCACTGAGGTGCTTTCCTTTCTCTGCAACAACCTTCTCATCTGGCAAGAACCAAATTCTTTCTACTTCGGCCACATTCCAGGACACATAGCCTGAATAACAATGGGATGCATGATCAGCCATGTTTGGGTAATGAATGTGCATCCTAGAGTGACATTGGATTGCCACAGGGAAGTCCCATAAGAAATGTCAAAAATATACAGGGAAACAGTCTAGAACATTCTTTTTCTTTTTTTTTATTAGATATTTTCTTTATTTACATTTCAAATGCTATCCATTTTGTAGTTTCCTCTCCGAAAATCCTCCATCACCTCTAAACTCCCCCTGATCCCCAACCCACCCACTCCTTCTTCCTGGCCCTGGCCTTCCCCTATACTGGGGCATAAAATCTTTGCAAGACCAAG
Source organism: Mus pahari (assembly GCF_900095145.1). NCBI lineage: Eukaryota > Metazoa > Chordata > Mammalia > Rodentia > Muridae > Mus > Mus pahari. The sequence goes on from NC_034600.1 coordinate 27,302,859, forward strand.
GTCCTCTTCTCCCACTGATGGCCAACTAGGCCATCCTTTGCTACATATGCAACTAGAGACACAAGTACCACCATATGTCTTCTTTGTTTGGTGGTTTACTCCCAGGGAACTTTGGGGGTACTGGTAAGTTCATATTATTCCTCCTATAGGGCTGCTGACCCCTTCAGCTCCTTGGGCACTTTCTCTAGCTCCTTCATTAGGGAACCTGTGCTCTGTCCAATGGATGACTGTGAGCATCCACTTCTGTATATTCCAGGCACTAGCAGAGTCACACAGAAGACAACTATATCAGGCTCCTGTCAGCAAAATCTTGTTGGCATCTGCAATAGAGTCTGGTTTGGTGGTTGTTTATGGGATGGATCTGCAAATGGGGCAGTCTATGGATGGTCATTCCTTCAGTCTCTGCTCTGAACTTTGTCTCTGTAACTCCTTCCCTGGGTATTTTGTTCCCCCTTCTAAGAAGGATTGAAGTATCCACACTTTGGTCTTCCTTCTTCTTGAGTTTCATGTGTTTTGCAAATTGTATTTTGGGTATTCTGTGTTTCTGGGTTACTATCTACTTATCAGTGAGTGCATATCATGTGTGTTCTTTTGTGATTGAGTTACCTCACTCAGGATGATATACTGCAGATCCATTCATTTGCCTAAGAATTTCAAAAACTCATTGTTTTTAATAGCTGAGTGGTACGCCATTGTGTAAATGTACATTTACTGTATCCATTCCTCTGTTGAGGGATATCTGGGTTCATTACAGCTTCTGGCTATTATAAATAAGGCTTCTATGAACATAGTGGAGCATGCGTCCTTGTTACCAGTTGGAGCATCTTCTGGGTATATGTCCAGGAGTGGTATTGCTGATTCTTCTGGTAGTATTATGTCCAACTTTCTGAGGAACCACCAAACTGATTTCCAGAGTGGTTGTATCAGATTGAAATCTGACCAGCAATGGAAGAGTGATCCTCTTTCTCCACTTTCACACCAGCATCTGCTGTCACCTGAGTTTTTTGTTTTTTTTTTGTTTTTGTTTTTGTTTTTTTGGTTTTTCGAGACAGGGTTTCTCTGTGTAGCCCTGGCTGTCCTGGCACTCACTTTGTAGACCAGGCTGGCCTCGAACTCAGAAATCCGCCTGCCTCTGCCTCCTGAGTGCTGGAATTAAAGGCGTGCGCCACCACTCCCGGTGTCACCTGAGTTTTTGATCTTAGACATTCTACTGGTGTGAGGTGGAATCTCAGGGTTGTTTTGATTTGCATTTCCCTAGTGATTAAGGATGTTGAACAGTTCTTTAGGTACTTCTTGACCATTCTGTTTCCTCAGATGAGAATTCTTTGTTTAGCTCTGCACCCCATTTTTTAAATAGAGTTATTTGATTTTCTGGAATCCATCTTCTTGAGTTCTTTATATATATTGGATATTAGCCCACTATCAGATTTAGGATTGGTAAAGACCTTTTCACAATCTGTTGGTTGCCTTTTTGTCTTATTGACAGTGGCCTTTGCCTTGCAGATGCTTTGCAGTTTTATGAGAATGAACAGCACAACCCATTGGTGTTCTGTTCAGGAATTTTTCTCCTGTGCTCATATCTTCGAGGTTCTTTCCCACTTTCTCCTCTATAAGTTTCATTGTCTCTGGTTTTATGTGGAGTTCCTTTGATCCACTTAGACTTGAGCTTTGTACAAGGAGATAAGAATGGATCAATTCACATTCTTCTACATGCTAACCACCAGTTGAGCCCGCACCATTTGTTGAAGATGCTGTCTTCTTTTCACTGAATGGTTTTAGCTCTTTTATCAAAGATCAAGTGACCATAGGTGTGTGGGTTCATTTCTGGGTCTTCAATTCTATTCCATTGATCTATCTGTCTGTTGCTGTACCAGTACTATTCAGTTTTTATAATAATTGCCCTGTAGTACATCTTGAGGTCAGGGATGGTAATTCCACCAGAAATTGTTTTCTTGTTGAGAGTATTTTATGCTATCCTAGGTTTTTTGTTATTCCAGATGAATTTGCAAATTGTTCTTTCTAACTCTGTGAAGAATTGGGTTGGAATTTTGATGGGGATTGCATTGAATCTGTAGATTGCTTTTGGCAAGGTAGCCATTTTGACTATATTAATCCTACCAATCCATGAGCATGGGATATCTTTCCATTTTCCGAGAACTTCTTTGATTTCTTTCTTCGGAGACTTGAAGTTCTTATCATACAGATCTTTCACTTGTTTAATTAGAGTCACACCAATGTATTTTATATTATTTCTGACTATTGTGAAGGGTGTTGTTTCCATAATTCCTTTCTCAGCCTGTTTATCCTTTGTGTAGAGGAAGGCCACTGATTTATTTGAGTTAATTTTATATCCAGCTACTGCACTGAAATTGTTTATCAGGTTTAAGAGTTCCCTGGTGGAATTTTTGGGGTTACTTATATATACTATCATATCATCTGCAAATAGTGATATTTTGACTTCTTCCTTTCCAATTTGTATCCCTTTGATTTCCTTTTGTTGTCTAATCGCTCTGGCTAGGACTTCAAGTACTATATTGAATAGGTAGGGAGAGAGTGGACAGCTTTGTCTAGTCCCTAATTTTAGTGGGATTGCTTCCAGTTTCTCTCCATTTAGTTTGATGTTGGCTACTGATTTGCTGTATATTGCTTTTATTATGTTTAGGTATGGGCCTTGAATTCCTGATCTTTCCAAAACTTATCATGAACCAGTGTTGGATTTTGTCAAATGCTTTCTCAGCATCTAACGAGATGATCATGTGGTTTTTGTCTTTGAGTTTCTTTATATAGTGGATTACCGTGATGGATGTCCGTATATCGAACCATCCCTGCATCACTGGGATGAAGCCTACTTGATCATGGTGAATGATTGTTTTGATGTATTCTTCGATTTGTGAGAATTTTATTGAGTATTTGTGCATCAATATTCATAAGGGAAATTAGTCTAAAGTTCTCTTTCTTTGTTGGATCTTTGTGTGGTTTAGGTACCAGAGTAATAGTGGCTGTGTAGAATGAATTGGGTAGAGTACTTCCTATTTCTATTTTGTGGAATAATTTGAGGAGGATTGGAATTAGGTCATCTTTGAAGGTCTGATAGAACTCTGGACTAAACCCTTCAGGTCCTGTGCTTTTTTTCGTTGGGAGACTATTAATGACTGTTTCTATTT
>NC_034600.1:27306535-27313202 GCF_900095145.1 Mus pahari
ATTGTGTCCCATAAGTTTGGGTATGTTGTGNCTTCATTTTCATTAAACTCTAAAGAGTCTTTGATTTCTTTCTTTATTTCTTCCTTGACCAAGTTATCATTGAGTAGAGTGTTATTCATTTTCCATGTGTATATGGGCTTTCTTTTGTTTATGTTGTTACTGTAGACCAGTCTTAGACCATGGTGATCTGATAGGATGCACAGGATTTTTCCATCTTTTTCTATCTGTTGAGGCCTGTTTTGTGACCAATTATATGGTCAATTTTGGAGAAGGTAACATGAAGTGCTAAGAAAAAGGTATATCCTTTTGTTTTAGGATAAAATGTTCTAAAGATATGTTAAATCCATTTGTTTCATAACTTCTGTTAGTTTCACTGTGTCTCTGTTTAGTTTCTGTTTCCAGGATCTGTCCATTGCTGAGAGTGGGGTGTTGAAGTCTCCCAATATTATTTTGTGCGGTGCAATGAGTGCTTTGAGCTTTACTAAAGTTTCTTTAATAAACGTGGATGCCCTTGCAATTGGAGCATAGATGTTCAGAACTGAGAGTTCATATAGGTAGTTTTTACCTTTGATGAGTACGAAGTGCCCCTCCTTGTCTTTTTTGATAACGTTAGGTTGAAAGTTGATTTTATTCGATATTAAAATGGCTACTCCAGCTTGTTTCTTGGGACCATTTGCTTGGAAAATTATTTTTCAGTCTTTTACTCTGAGTTAGTGTCTGTCTTTGTCCCTGAGGTGGGTTCCTTCCATGCAGCAAAATGTTGGGTCCTGTTTATGTAGTCAGTCAGTTAGTCTATATCTTTTTATTGGGGAACTGAGTCCATTGAGATTAAGAGATATTAAGGAAGAGTAATTGTTGCTTCCTGTTATTTTTGTTGTTAAGAGTTGGGATTCTGGTCTTGCGGCTATCTTTTTTTAGGTTTGTTGAAGGATTGCTTTCTTGGTTTTTCTAGGGCGTTGTTTCCCTCCTTTTGTTGGAGGTTTCCCTTTATTATCCTTTGAAGGGCTGGATTCATGGAAAGATATTGTGTAAATTTGTTTTTTTCTTGGAATATCTTGTTTTTTTCTGTCTATGGTGATTGAGAGTTTTGCTGGGTACAGTATCCTGGGCTGCCATTTGTGTTCTCTTAGGGTCTTTATGACATCTTCCCAGGATCTTGTAGCTTTCATAGTCTCTGGTGAGAAGCCTGGTGTAATACTTGATCTTTTTCCCTTACTGCTTTTAAAATTCATTCTTTGTTTAGTGCATTTGGCGTTTCCATTATAATGTGATGGGAAGAATTTCTTTTCTGGTCCAATCTATTTGAAGTTCCATAAACCTCTTGTATGTTCATGGGCATCTCTTTCTTTAGGTTAAAGAAATTTTCTTCTATAATTTTGTTGAAGATATTTACTGGCCCTTTAGATTGGGAATCTTCACTCTCTTCTATACCTATTATCCTTAGGTTTGGTCTTCTCATTGTGTTCTGGATTTCCTGGATGTTAGGAGATTTTTGCTTTTTGTGTTTTCTTTGACTGTTGTGTCAATGTTTTCTATGGTATCTTCTGCACCTGAGATTCTCCCTTCTATCTCTTGTATTCTGTTGGTGATGCTTGCATCTATGACTCCTGATTTCTTTCCTAGCTTTTCTAAGTCCAGGGTTGTCTCCCTTTGTGATTTCTTTATTGTTTCTAGTTCCATTTTTTAGATCCTGGATGGTTTTTTCCTTTCCTTAGGCTGTTTGATTGTGTTTTCCTGTAACTCTTTAAGGGATTTTTGCCTTTCCTCTTTAAGGACTTCTAGCTGTTTACCTCTGTTCTTCTGCATTTCTTTAATGGAGTTATTCATATCCTTAATGTCCTCTATCATCATCATGAGAAGTGATTTTTAGATTTGAGTCTTGCTTTTCCAGTGTGTTGGGGTATCCAGGACTTGCTATGGTGGGAGAATTGGGTTCTGATGATGCCAAGTAACCTTGGTTTCTGCTGCTCATGTTCGTACACTTCCTCCCACCATCTGGTTATCTCTAGTGCTACCTGCCCTAACTATGTCTGACTGGAGCCTGTCCTTCCTGTGATCCTCGTTGTGTCAGAACGCCTCAGAGTCCAGCTTTCTCTGTGATCCTGTGATTCTGGGATCCTGTGATCCTGAGATCCTGGGTGTGTCTGAGCTACTAGGAATCAAGGTGCTTTGGGGCCTTGAGATTCTGATGTGACCAAGCTCCTGGGATTCTGGGATCCTCTGGTTCTGGGAGAGTTAGAGTGCCTGGGAGTGGAGCTGCCTCTGGGTGTTGTGTCTAGCTGTGGAGTTTGTTCCTAAGGTCTGCTCATGGTGCTGGCCCAGACAGACCAGAAGGAACCCATGCTACTGGTCTGGCAGAGTTCCTGCATGCCTGGGTCTCACCAGTCCCAGTTACTCCAGGTTTTGGGGACAGATGTTGTTTCTTCCTCACCTCTGCTGCTCTCTGGTCCACATTTCAAATCATGACAACAATTCTAGTTTGAAATTTATTTAGCTATAAAATGTATAGTATGAAACTGTAAGTAGTAATCTTTGTGTTGTGTTCTAAAAACTGTGTTTTACCCAGATTCACTCTCACTCACACCACTCATCTCTGAGTCGTGTTGTAGTTACAGGATAAGTTATAGTATAAGTATACTTCTTGCACTAATATGTATCTGTTATCTATCTATCTATCTATCTTTATCTATCTATTGATCTGTCTATTTATGGAATAGAAATTCTACAGAAATACATTGGACAAATCTGCCAATAGATCATACATAGAAAGCAAAGTCATTTTATTCCAAAGGAAAACCTAACTAAAGGAAGTGTGTCTAAGTGTATATAATTCATTGATATACTTATTTTCAACTGCAGGCTTGGTTTTGCATTTTAACATTTTCCTTTAATATGTTATCAGGATATTTCCATAGATCTCTCTTGTATAAGTGATATTTGCCAAACTGAAAAGGGGCCTTGTATTTTCCAAGATGATGTACACAAGTTATATTCCTTAGAAGATTTAGGATCCATGCCAAACTACTTCAAATCATCAGAATCCTGGGGTAGTGTACTCTCAGTTATAGCATAAAGAGTATTCGATTGTTAATGCAGTTAGTTTACACATTTGATTTTAATGCTTTAGTTTAAATTTGATTTTAAGGCTACTGTGTATAGGCACTAATTTCATTATGTAAGATTATAAAATGCCCTTTGAAATGAAACTATTTATCTTGGAAAAATATGTCAAAACTATTTGTCAAAATATAACTTTTATGTTTTGACAGTAAAGATTGTTTTTGCCTTCTACAAGATATCTCCTATGCAGGGTTCTTTATTAAAACTCTTTCTCCCTCTCCCTCCTTTTCTCCCCCCTCTCTGTTATATATGTATGTGTGTGTATGTAGTCACAAACCTGCCACAGACTATGTGTGAAGGTCTCCGCACCTCCTGTAGTTGGTCCATCTATATCTGTTCTATAAGCTACAATCCTACATAAGGGAGAGGGCTGAGGAGATGGCCCAGTCAATAAAAGCACAAGCGTGAGAGTATGGTGGTATGGACAATCGGAGGTTTCAGTCACCACTCTCTACCTGATGTGGGACAGGGTTTCCAGTTCATCGCTGCATACACCCAACTCTCTGACTCGGAAGCTTCCAGGAGATTTTCCTGCTTTTCCCTCACATCTTGCCTCAGGAGTTCTGGGATTACAAGTATGTACCACCATACTGGCTTCTCATGGGCTCTAGGGTTCCAAATTCATGTTCTCATGCTTGTGCTTTTATTGACTGGGCCATTTCCTCATCCCTCTCCCTTTTGTAGGATTGTAGCTTATAGAACAGATACAGATGGACCAACTACAGGAGGTGCAGAGATGGTTGGAGTTGGAAATTATACCTGCTTAGCCTCATACGCTATTATATTGGTCATAAGACACTTTAAGGAACTATGGAATTATTCAAGAGCCTCTAATGTTTAGGTAACCTTTTAAAAAAGATATGAAGGTTGAAATTGAACATCCAAATGGATGTGAGAAGGAACTAGAAAATGTTCCGGGGAAACCTCAGCTCTATAATGGATTACAGGAGAAGAAGAAGAGCTCTGTTGGCCACACCCACCATGAGCTCTGTAGGGGATGTTTCCTAGACTCTCTAGCAAGGTACCACAAAATCCAGGATTCACACCCCTATTTCTCCTACTCTAAATAGATACTTAGGAATTTTACAGCATTACAATAAAAGTCTGTGTCCCTGTTTACTAGTTGTATGTCATTGGTCCAGCCCTTTCCTTTCCCCAACCTGTTTACTCATGCAAAGGGTCTAGGGGTGGGCATAATTATTCCTTCACTGTCATTATGCAGGTTAGAAAGAGATAAAGGATGCACCTGTGGGCCTTCAATATCCAAGCATCAAGTAGCCAATAAATGTACTTCTTGTTCACCAGTGTTAGCTGGAAATCAAGGAACACTATTAACCCACCAGCTGGGCAGCTAATAGTAAGGACAACATGGGTGTTATCACCAACACTGAGCCTGATGCTAGAAGCCATGCATGCCATAGGCCAAGGTCCTGTCCAAATGCTATAGGAACCCCATTGCACCGTTTCCCTTCAACAAAGCAACTCCTATCATTGTTACCATTTTACAATGAAAAGACAAACCTTAGCAAGCCTGGCTGGTTTCTCATGTGTTCCCAACTATGTGATGAGAGCTGTGTATGGAGAGCCAACAAGTGTTTGCCAAAGTAAGATGAGATCAGATGAAAAATCTACTGGTGGTCAGGAGCATTTAGGAATTGGCCTTGCTGCCACCATGGTGTTCCAGGAACATAATAAGCTCCATTAATCCTTGTGGGGGAAGGGGAGCTATTTGGCTCCTAATAGAAATGGCAGATTCTGTGATTCCTCAAGTTGGAAGTACAGCCTTTGAACAAGTAGCAAGGAGTAAGTCTCTCTCTGAGTTTGAGATTTAAAAGCTCCTTCTTCTTCCTTGTCCTTACCGTATCAACTTATCAGAGCCTGTTACCCACCACAGAGGCCACCCCCCCACCCTTTGCTTCAAATCTCCCCTTCCTGTTTCTCTCTGGAAGCCCTTGACCTGGTTTCCTCTGAAGCATGAGTCCTTTAAATGTCTGCTAGGCTTCTGCTTTGATATCTTTCCAAGACCATTGTAATATCCCGGCCCACAGCTTGCCCTGGAGACTCCGACATCACACCACAGCTTTCTGAGAGACGTGCTAGGTTTATGCATCATGAGGGTCCACGTTCTTGGGCTTGGAAGACTCGTTTCTGAAAACCCACATTTTGTTTGTAGGTAACCTACTCAGGCCCCCAAAGCCCTGTGGCACTGGGAGTTGATGCTGCTTAAAGAACAGGCATCCTGTTGCCCAGCCTTCTACACAAAGCACAGATGAAGCAGAGGATATGAGGCCCCCTGAGAGTCACAACAGAGGAGGTAGATGAAAGGATACAGGCAGCGGCTTATAAATTCTTGTTTCTGAAAATTCACGGTCACAATGCATTTTGATAGGTGTCAGAAAAGAAACAGCTTCTCGTTTTCAGTCTCTGCTGTTTGAAAAGCTTTGTAGTTAGCGTGTTATTAGCCCACATTGACTACTACAGTGAAAACACTTGAGGAAGGCTAAGTTTGTAAAGAAAGGTTTGAACTTTTGCTTTTGTGTAGGTGGGTGTGAAGACCAAATCTATGGATAATAGGAGTAGATGAGAATGAAGATTTTCAACTTAAAGGGCCAGCAAATATCTTCAACAAAATTATAGAAGAACACTTCCCAAACCTAAAGAAAGAGATGCCCATGAACATACAAGAAGCCTACAGAACTCCAAATAGACTGGACCAGAGAAGAAATTCCTCCTGACACATAATAATCAGAACAACAAATGCACTAAATAAAGACAGAATATTAAAAACAGTGAGAGAAAAGGGTCAAGTAATATATAAAAGCAGGCCTATTAGAATTACACCAGACTTCTCACCAGAGACAATGAAAGCCAGAAGATCCTGGACAGATGTTATACAGACACTAAGAGAACACAAATGCCAGCCCAGGTTAGTATACCCAGCTAAAATCTCAATTACCATAAATGGAGAAAACAAGGTATTCTATGACAAAACCAAATTCGCACAATATCGTTCCTCGAATCCAGCCCTTCAAAGGATAATAAAGGGAAAACACCAACACTAAGAAACTACACCCTAGAAAAAGGAAGAAAGTAATCCCTCAACAAAACCAAAAGAAGACAGCCACAAGTAGAAAATCCCAACTCTAACAACAAAAATGACAGGAACCAAAAATTACCTTTTTTGACTTCTCTTAACATCAATGGACTCAATTCCCCAATAAAAAGACATAGACTAGCAGACTGGCTACACAAACGGGACCCTACATTTTGCTGCTTATAGGAAACCCACCTCAGGGACAAAGACAGACACTACCTCAGAGTAAAAGACTGGAAAACAATTTTCCAAGCAAATAGTCCAAAGAAACAAGCTGGAGTAGCTATTCTAATATCAAATAAAATTGACTTCCAACCCAAATATATCAAAAAAAGACAAGGAGGGGCACTTCATACTCATCAAAGGTAAAATCTACCAAGTTGAACTCTCAATCCTAAATATCTATGCTCCAAATGCAAGGGCAGCCACATTCATTAAAGAAACTTTAGTAAA
>NC_034600.1:27314645-27323406 GCF_900095145.1 Mus pahari
ATATATATATATATATGTGTGTGTGTGTGTGTGTGTGTGTGTGTGTGTGTATGAGACCCTAAAATTTCCTCCAGAGAACTCCTAAACCTGATATTTTTTCATATATTATATTCTGATTATAGTTTTATTTTCCCAACTTCTCCCAGAACCTCCCCATACACCCAAATCTAAACCATCTTTCCTCTGTCCTAGTAGGGAAAAATGACAAAAATAATAATAAAATAAAATAAAACTAACTAGAATAGGACAAAACAAGCAGAGGAAAAGGAGTCAAAGAAAAAGAATAAGAAAAAAATGCAGATGTTGATACACACATACACACACTGAAAATCTAAAAAAACAAAATCAGAAACCATAATATATAAGAAAGTATTGTAAGGTTTTTTAAAAGATGACTAAAGAAAGCATTATGAGACAAAACAAAGCTCCAAGGATGCCATTGAGTTCATTGTGTATTGACCATCTATGACTGGAGAGATTGGGTCTACTCTTAAACACCCAGGGAGACTCTGGGTATGTAAGACTTGTCTTTTGTGAGTGTCTGTTAATTGAGGACAGCTTCTGAGTTATGGATGGAGGCTTATGTCTAGCTCCCTTCTTAGTGCTAGGACCCCATCTGGCTACCTGTGCAGACCCCATGGATGCTGTCACAGTCTCTGTATGTTCACACAAGTGTGTCAACCATATTATATCTAGGAATCCCTGTTTCCTTAGTCTCTTCCATTCCCTCTGGATCTTACACTCTTTCTGCCCCCTTGTCCACTGAGTTCCCTGAACCCTGAGGGGAAGGGTTTGATGTAGATATCCCATTTAGAACTGAGTATTCCAAGATTTCTCACTCTCTGTGCACTGTCCAGTTGTGGATCTCTGTATTCGTTTCAATATACTACAGGAGGAAGCTTCTCTGGTGATAGCTGGGCATGATACTGATCTGTAAGTATAGCAGAATGTCACAAGGAGACATTTTATTGATCTGTTCCTTCAGGAGAACAATAGTATTTGGTTTTCCTCTAGGTTCATGGCCTATCTAGTTTCTTGTTCTTGGCCACCTGAGCAGTGCCAGGCATGGGTTCTATCTCATGAAGTGGGTCTTAAATCCAATCAGAGAATGGTTACTCATTGAACATTTGTGCAAATATTGTACCAACATATTTTGTGGATTGCTCACCACCATAGATTGTAGGATCTATATGTGGGTTGGTGGTTATCTTTCTTCTTAGGTGTTGTGCAGAGTCCCTTCTACACTCTGACACTTGTCAATAGAGTTGAAGGTTCTAGGTAGGAACCAACTTGACTTCTTTTTCGACAAGTTATTTAAGTATTTGGTTGTCTTCACCAATAGGTCCTTACTGTAAGCATTACAGATTGGATGGAAAGGTGTCTCAGCTAAGGAATGCCACAAAGTCACACTGCACAGCAAACCTCACATAAGAGATGTACTGTGAGGGGGAAAAACATAGGAGAGTGGCTGCTTCTTCTCTGGTGAGAAGCAGCACGGGGTTTATACAGGGTTTCTTGGGGAAGGGTGGGCAAAACTTTCAGGGTGGCCTGGGATAAGAAGGATTATATGGCATGAACTTGGGGCAAGCTCAGGGATTGGTATGATTTTTTTTCCTGTAGAGCAAGGCCAGACCACTCTCCTGTCTTGGGGTTGGAAAGACCCTTTAGGATTGTTACAGGGCTGGGGCCTGACTGCTGGAGCTCTCAGGTAGGAGCCGAGCTGCTTGAGTTCCTCCAGGGTTTACAAAATTTACAGTATACAAAGTTTACAAAGGAAGCACCTGCATGCTACTTGAATTGGCCTGAGCGAGCCAATACTTACCAACAGTTTGTGGAGAGCAACCAATCTTTGCAATAGCCATGGAATCCCCTGAGCCAACAACTTGATTAGATGTAACCCATTCCTAGAACTAGAAGTTTCATTTGGTGGCAAGAAATGTCTATTTGGAATTTTCTCTCCCCATTATTTGGTAATTGCATTTAGGTTTATGTATGTATATATGTGTGTGTGTACATGTACATACACATATAGATTTATAAACACATGCACATAGGCATACACACACATTGCTGTATTAGCTTTCCATTCAACTCCTCAAATGACCATAATTTTAGCTGTCCAACCCTGTATTCCCTCCTTCACTACCCTCCCATTGGATCCTACTATTTCAGCCTCTCTCAGACTCTGTGCATCTGTAATAATCTATACTAAATTCCCCTTCTTAGGGAGATCCTTCCCCACCCCTACCCAACCCCTAAATCTGTACATAACCTCTATGGTTATATAGATTGTAGCCTGCTTATTGAAGACTTAACAGCTAACATCCACATATAAGCAAATACATAGCATATTTGTCTTTTTGGACCTGGGTTACCTCTGTCAAAATGATTGCATTTCTAACTCCATCCATTTATCTGAAAATTTCATGATTTTTTTAAATGGTTGAATAATAATCCACTATGTACTTGTACCACATTTTCCTTATCCATTCATGAGTTGAGGGACACCTGGGCTCTTTTCAGTTTCTGGCTATTATAAATAAAGCAGCAGTGAACATGGATGATCGAGTGTCCTTGTGGTAGGTTGAAGCATCCTTTGAGTTTATGCCCAAAGTGGTATAGCTGGATCTTGAGGTATATCTGTTCCCATCTTCCTGAGGAACTGCCACACTGATTTCCATAGTGGCTATACAAGTTTGCACTCTCAACAGCAGTGAGTGAGTGTTTCCCCTACCCCACATCCTCACAAGCATGAGTTGTCATCTGTTTTTATTGATTTTGGCCATTCTGACTGGTGTAAAACAAAAATCTCAAAATAGTTTTGATTTGTATTTTTCCCAGTGAGCAAGGGCATTGGATATTTCTTTAAGTGTTTCTCAGACATTTGTTTTTCATATTTTAAAAATTCCCTATTTAGATCTGCACCCCATTTTTAAATGGGCTTATTTGTTTTCTTGATGTCCAGTTTTGAGTTCTTGATAAATTTTATATAGTATCCCTCTATCAGATATAGGTTAAAAAAAAGTTTCCCTTTCTTTGTATGACAATGTTCTTTGCCATGCAGAAGCTTTTCCATTTCGTGAGGTCCCTTTATTAATTTTTGAGCTTAGTTCTGTATTAATGGTGTTCTATTTAGAAGGTCTTCTCCTGTACCAATGAATTCAGGGCTATTCCCCACTTATTCTTCTAACAGATTCAGCGTATCAGGTGGCCTTATCCTGAGGTCTTGATCCATTCAGATTTGACTTTAGTGCATGGTATCAAGCATGAATCTATTTGCATTCTTGTACATGCAGTCATCTAGTTTGTTAGGCACCGTTTGGTGAAGATGCTGGCTTTTTTCCCAGTGTGGTTTTCTGGCTTCTTTATAAAAATTTTCAGGTGTCTATAAGTGTGTATCCCCAACTTTTAAGATGCCTTACATCTTCTAAGACGCTTAACATCTTCAGTTTGATTTCATTGATCAACATGTTTGTTATTATGCAATACCATGTTGTTGTTACAATAGCTCTGCAGTATATTTGAAATTGGGGACTGTGATATCTCCAGAATCTATTTTTCAGGATTGTTTTAGCTAGCCTGGTTTTTGTTGGGAAGGATGGTGGCTGTTGCTGTTTGCTTCTTGTTGGTTGGTTGGTTTTTGGTTTTTCTGTTGTTGGTGTTGTATGTACATATATGTGTGCTTCCATATGAAGCTGAAAATTGTTCTTTCAGGCTCTGTGAAGTATTGTGTTGGAAGTTTGATGGAGATTTATTGAAACTGAAGATTTCATTTGATAGGATGATCTATTTTACCGTATTAATCCTATCAATCCATGAGCACCAGAGATTTTTTTCTATCTTTTGATATCTTCAATTTCTTTCTTCACTGTCTTAAAGTTTTTATTACACAAGTCTTTCACTTGCTTGGTTAGAGAAACCCCAAGTTATTCTTGAGGTTATCGTGAAAGGTGTTGTTGCCTGATTTCTTTCTTGGTCCATTTGTCATTTGTGCATATGAAGGCTAGTGATTTTTGTGTTAGATTTTTACCTCTATTTTTCTGAGAGTTTATTTTTGCTGTAGATATTTTGTGGTGGAGTTTTAGGGTCATTTATATATAAAACCATATTATCTGCAATAAAAGATACTTTAATTTCTTTCCTTCCTATTTGCATCCCCTTAATCTCCTTCAGTTGTCTTATTGCTCTAGCTAAGACTTCAAGAACTGTAAAGAATAGGTATGGCAAGATTAGACAGCCTTGTTCCTGATTTTAGTGGAATTACTTTGAATATATCTCCATTTGTATGGATGTTGACTATGGGCTTGCTGTAAATCACCTTTACTCTGTTGGGGTATGGCTCTTGTATGCCCAATCTTTCTAGGACTTTTATCATGAAGAGGTGTTAGATTTTTGCTAATGGCCTTTCTGCATCTAATGAGATGGTCTTATGTGAGTGAGTATGTATATATTTATGTGCGTGTCTTATTTCAGTCTAATTATATGGTGGATTACATTTATCAAAGTATGTATGTTGTACCGTCCTTACATCTCTGGGAAGAAGCCTACTTGTTCACACAATGGATGATCTTTTGGATGTGTTTTTTGGATTCAATTTGTAAGTAATTTAATGAGAATTTTTACACCCTGTTCATTCGGGAAATTTGTCTGTAACTCTCTTTGTTGAGTCTTTATATATGTTTAAAATAATCAGAATACTGTGGACTCATAAAAGAATTGAGTAATTGTCCTTCTGTTTCTGTCTTGTGGAATAATTTAAGGAATGTTGGTGTTAACTTTTCTTTGAAAGTCTGGTCTTCTCGAATTCTGACTCTGCACTAAATCATCTGGTGCTGGACCTCTTTGGTTGGGAAACTCTTAATTACTGCTCTTCATTGACTAGGGGTTATAGGTCTGCTTAAATTGCTTATCTGATCTTGATTTAACTTTGATAGATGATATAGAGTGAGAAAATTATCCATTTCTATTAGATTTTCCAATTTGTTGGAGTACAGGTTTTTAAAGTTTGTCCTTATAATTTTCTGGATTTCTTCAGCATCTGTTGTTTTCTTTTCATTTCTAATTTTGTTCATTTGGATCTTTTCTCTCATCAACTTTTAGTTAATTTGCCTAAGGGTTTGTCAATCTTACTTATTTTCTCAAAGAACCAACTCTTTGATTCATTGAATTCTTGTATTGGCTTTTGTTTGTTTGCTTGTTTCTATTTTATTGATTTAGGCCTGAGTTTGATTAATTCTTTCCATCTACTCCTTTTGAGTGTGATGTCTTCTTTTGTTGTAGCATTTTTAACTGTGCTGTTGAGTTACTAATATAAGATCTTCCGTGTGTGTGTGTGTGTGTGTGTGTGTGTGTGTATGTGTGTGTGTGTATGTGTGTGTATGTGTGTGTGTGTGTGTGTGTACATAGTGCTATGAACTTGTCACTTACAACTACCTTCTTTTTTGTCTCTTAAGTATGGGTGTGTTGTATATTCATTTTCATTCAGTCATAGAAAGTTTTAAATTTTCTTTTCTTTTTTTTTTTTTTTTTTTTTTTTTTTTTTGTCTGGACCCATTTTCCGTTCAGTAGTAAGGTATTCAGTTTCCATCAGTTTGTGAACTTTCTGTTGTTTCTGTTGCTGTTGCTATCCAGATTTCATCCATGGGAGTCAGATGGTATGCAGAGTGTTATTTCAATTTTCTCACATCTGTTGAGACTGGCTTTATGTCCAGGTGTGCAGTCAATTTTGGAGAAAGCTATATGAGCTGCTGAGAAGAAGATATATTCTTTTGTGTTGGATGAAATGTTCTGTAAATGTCTATTAGATTCATTTGTTTTATGTCAGTTATCACCACAGTTTTTCTGATTTGCTTGTGTTTAGATGGTCAGTCTGTGGGCAAGACTAGATTTTGAAGTCACTATCACTATGGGTGTTGACATGTAATTTTAAACTACAGTAGTGTGCGGTGCCAGATGTGGGGAAATAAAGGGGTGGGAGAGACCCGCGTCCCGCCAGAGCTCAAGGAGACAGCCGTGGGACCCCACGGAACCCCTGTGGGATGGCCATAGAGCCTCACAGGCTGCAGAACCCTGCTGGGGCAGGGGGGAGGCACAGTCTCAGTTTTGACACTCCAGAACCACAAACCTCTGGGTACCTCGGAAGAGCTCGTTTTGGGGTCCCTGGGCTGCATAAAAACCAGGTTGATAGGTTCTCACTCTTGAACACCCCAGACGCCACTGTGTGTCACAGAAGAGCTGAGAACAGACTCTCCGGTAGACTCTAGCCCAGGGGCAAAAGGAGGAGGACAGGGGAGAGCTCTGGCAGTTTACCGCAGGGATGAGATTCTGGCTGGCTTGGTGGGCTGCTAGGTTTGGTGGCAGCCCTGGCTGGAACGCAGGGAGGCTTCCTGGTGGGTTAGAGGCACAGGTCTTTAGAGGGAAACCTATTCCATTGCTCCAACATGCGGATCCGATGAGCAGAGACGGTCCATGGTTTTAGAGCTTTCTTGTAGAAAAGCAGAGAGAGAGAGAAGAATAAAGAAGCAGAAAGTGGCCATGGCCACATGGAGAGAGGGGAGAAGGGAGGGAGGAAGGAGGGTGAGAGGTGAGAGTAAGAGAGGCAAGAGCTTAAGAGAGAGAGGAGGGGCCAAGCAGCCCCTTTTATAGTGAGCTGCGATACCTGGGCTACAGCCAGGTAATTGTGAGGATAGAGTCCAGCCAGAATACCAGGAGCTTGGGGCATTGCCTACGTGACTGATAGCCACAGGATGACGGAGTTGAGGCCTCGTGGTGTCAGGAGCCTAATGTCTGGGAGTGTAGCTCATGGTTCCATCCCTTATAGAATTTTCTACTGGGTCTCCGGAGTAAGCCTCGCTCAAACAGAACACAGACCACCTTTCACGGTCCAGCATTTCTTTTATAATCTTGATTTCCCTTTTGTTTGGTGACTAGAAGTTAAGAATTGCAGGTATTCTCTTTGTAATTTCCCCTCCCATGAATACTACATAGCGCTCTTCCCTATCTCTTCTAATTAGTTTTGGTTTGAATCCTACTTTGTCAGATATTAAAACGGCAATACCAGCTTGCTTCTTAGGTCAGCTTGCTTGGATTATCTTTGTCCATCTTTTCGGTGATGTCTATTCTTGATTTTAAGATGTTTTTCTTGGATACCACAGAAATGGATACTAATTTCAAATCATTCCCATTAATCTTTGTCTTTTTAATGTGGAACTGAGAAACCGTTATTATTGTGAATAATCAGTGAACAGTATTTATTGATCCCTGCTATTTCGTTGTGATGGTTAGGCTTTTCCCCCCACTTGTTTTGACTTAATGGTCCGATACTATTCACTCCTTGTCTTTTCTTGGGTGTAGCTAGCCTAGTCAGGTTTTACTTCTAGTGCTTTCTATAGAGCTGAATTTGTAGACAGATGGTGCTTAAATTTGGTTTCGTTATAGAATGTCATTTTTTTTCTCCGTCTATTGTGATTGAAAGTTTTGCTAGGTATAGTAGTGTAGGCTAGCACACGTGATCTTGCAGAGTTTGCAGAGCATTTGTTCAGACTCTTCCAGTTTTTAATGTCTCCATTGAGAATTAAGGTGTTATTCTCAGGTATCTGCCTTTTTGTGTTATTTTGTGTTTTATTTTCCCTTGCAGCTTTTAATATCCCTTCTTTGTTCTGGGCATTTTGACTTTTGATTGTTATCTGGTGTGGGGAATTCTGTTCTAGGTTGGTCTATTTTGTGTTCTATATGCTTCTTGTACCTTGACAGGCAGCTCCTTTTTCATGTTAGAAAAATCTATGATTTTGTTGAAAATGCCTTCTGTGCCTTTGACATGGTTACTTCTTCCATTTCTATCATTCATAATTTGTGGAAAGCCATAGTACATCATCTTAAATCTTTTCTAGGGCAAAGTGACTTTAAATTCATCTTAAGAAAATTTAGTTACTAATACCAAATATTCCTGCAGACCTTTACAAACTCACAAAGCCATTAAACCAAAGTCAATTTAGACATCCTTTCCTTCATCCAATTGATTCAAGAGCAAAAAAGGCTGAGTTCTAAATTATGTTGTTCAGAGTAATACTGCCACTCCAGAAAGAATTTTAAGAAGGCAGAACATAGAAGAACTTAGCAAGGGCATTTGATAAGACATGTCTTTGAGTTCTCCAAATTCTTCCTTAGAGCCAGAGATGGAATATCTAAGGATGGCTCTGCCCTGTGTATTTACTCCAGGGATGTGGGTATCTTTGGTGCATTTCACATTTTGTCAAGGATTACAGCTCAGGTCTCACTGACCAGCATTTTCTCAGCCTCTTTCTAGACGGATCACATTATAGGCCTGACTATGCTCATGTTTACCATTACAGACTTCTTTATTGAAACAAAAATAGAAGCATCTCCATTTGAGGCATTATAATCAAATGACCCTATTAAACACAGCCAGTTCTTCTGAGTCACGTTGGCTGTATTATGCAGCACAGTTGATATTTTAAGCAAAACAAAACAAAACAAACAACAAAAACCAAAAAAATCCCTCACTTAGTTCTGTTAACAGAAATGCTTCCTTTTTCTTTTTCTTGTTACTCATTTGTCCTGAAAGGTTCCTTGTGTTTTTCATGTCCTTTAAAGCCAGCATATCAATCCAATTCTGGCCATCATCCCAGGAGAGACTGCTGAACCCATTAGGCTGAGAGGGTTTCGTTGCGCACTGCAGTGGTGTTGGCTCCTCCCTCTAAGCCTTGTGTTCCGCCTCTTGCAGACAGGTTGGGAGTTTCTC
>NC_034600.1:27323417-27343919 GCF_900095145.1 Mus pahari
TTCTGCCCATGCAGACAAGGCGCCGGTCTGCGTGCAGGCAGGAACACTACATTTGGCGTCCAACGTGGATTCTACACAGTGGAAGATTAAATGGCTGGGATGACTTCACATGAAAGAACTGGAATAGAAACTAACACCACTCCTGACACAGCACCTAACATGAGGCAAGAGGATAAACATGTTTTGACCTAGACCGTATCCTTGCCTCAAGAAAAAGAGAACAAAAATTCTGAACAAGAGCTCGTATACATTACAATTAAATGAACTGACAAAGGACATGGATCTTCTTGAGTGCCAGGGTCTCCATGTAATTCGATGGCAGCACACTTATTCTCTAGGCCAGTGAATGGGCACCACTTCTCTTGCTGAGCTAAGTCACTGGCTTTGCCTTTCTTTCCTTGGGGATGTGATTGGGCTGAAGGATCTTCCCCCCTTCACCTTCATGGGGGAGGTACCTACTCTACACAGTTTTGTGCCATCGTACAAATACAGGCTATCTTACTGCCAATGGAAAACACTATCAATTTTCCCATGACCTTTAGGAATCGTTATGAAACATTACAGGCTGGTGAGATGGCTCAGCAGATATGGTGGTTTCAATGAGAATGGTCCTCATAGATTCATATATTTTAATACTTGGCCCTCACTAAGTGGACCTGTTTGGGAAGGATTAGGAAGTTTGACTTTGTTGTAGGAGCTGGGGTGGACTTTCAAAAGCACACACTGTTTCCAGTTAGCGTCCCCCCCCCTCTGTGTGTGTGTGTGTGTGTGTGTGTGTGTGTGTGTGTGGTGTTTATGGAGCAGTAGTAAGCTCTCAGCTACTGCTCCAGCACCACGCCTGACTGCCTGCTGCAGTCACGAACTAACCCTCTAAAACTATAAGCAAGGCCCCAATAAACTCAAGTTGCCTTGATCATGGTGTCTCTTCACAGCAAGAGACAGAGAAAGAAACTGGGTCTGATGTAGGGTTTTGAAACCTCAAAGACCATCTCCAGTGACAGTCACAGCTCCTCCAACAAGACCATACCTCCTGAGTTCATCCCAAACAGTTCCATTAACTGGGGACTAAACATTCAAATATATGAGTCTATGGGGGGACATTCTTATTCAAACCACCATAGCTGGCCAATTTTATGCATCTATCTGCCTAAACTGTAGCCCCCTAGTGAGTCAAAAAATCACTAATCAGCATGTTGCAGAAAATATATTTTGTGATTGAAGTCTGTAATTCATTTACTTTAAATAAGGGAGGTCACTGAAGAGAGATCATCTTGGTGGGCCTGATTCAATCACTTTATTTGATCAAGGAGTAGAACTATAACTCCCCTTAAAGAAAAGCAATCCTATCTATGGTACAGGACTTCAACCCAGGTTGAAATTTCAGCCTGCCTTGCTGACCGCTGCATGGGGACTTCTAGCTTGCTTAACAAGTCCTCAATCTTGCATATACTGATTCTTTATGAAAAGGTCCAGGGAAAGAGAAAGAGAAAGGATGACAGAAAGGAGAGATGAGGGGAGGGAATGAGGGAGAGGTAGGGAGACAGGGGACCTAATTTAGGTGAAACTTTGATGTTATGTTGAGGGTGTTTGTTCCTTTTTATTTTTTACAAACATCATAACCAAGGCAATTTGCAGAAGGAAGGGTTAATTTAGGGGCTTGAAATTCTAGAGGGTTTGGGCCTGTGCTGACAGGAACAGCATGCCAACAGGTAAAGCAGACAAGGTGGCTGGAGCTGGAAGCTGAGAACTGAGGGCTCACATTTTGAACCACACACAGGAAGCAGAGTAAGCAAACTGGGGGTGGTGGGAAGTTTTAAAACCTAAAAGCCCATCTCTAGAGACACACTTGTGAAGTGGAAACTTAAGGCTTCTCTGGAAAGTCATTGGGTTGGACGGTGCTTTGTTGGGGCAAACATGTGAAGGGGTGTTTTCCTGAAGTGGGCACAGGTGAAAGGATGCTCTGATGAAGAAGACAAGTGAAGAAACATTTTACAGAAGCAGACACAGGCGAAAAGCTAAGGCAGACTTGTGGCAGAATGTTACATGAAGCAGACACAAGTGAAAGGATGTTCTGCTAAAGAAAGAGTGTGAAAGGACATGTGATGAAGGATTCTTCATTCACAGCATGCATGTACTGGTTCACCTTACATTGTGTATTTTGACTCCATTTTTCGGAACTCCATTGAGAGAAATGCACTAAAAAACTGCGGTGGTGCGCTGCAGTTTCTTGTCTCTTCTGCGGACTCACATGGAGTTCTGCTAAGACTCATGTGCTGAGACAAGACATGCGACGAGGCCAGGCCTGTGGAAGACACGTAATGTTTGGAGAGAGTATAAAAAGGCCTCAGTGAAAAGTGATGGGAGCTTGCTTGGCTTGTTGCTTAAATACTTTTTGGTCTTGAGTCTTTGCTGATTTTCGCTTCATCAAAAGAGACACAGCCAAGAGCTTCTCCTGTCCCTGGTGATCCCGGTCCTCCTGCTGGCTCGTGCTGATTTGGCTGAGGCCTGGCTGTTCCTGCTAAGTTAGTTGTGCTGCTGGTGCTGATACCCTGACTCTACCGAACTAGACTGCTGGTGTATCCATGAAATGTTGTGAGTGGACCAAGCTGCTGCTGCTGCTGCTGACCTGTGAACTGAACTGCTGATTTCCTGACAAAGCAGTTGGGATTTGCTCCAAAGAACTATTTCTAAACAGGTCCACTTCCCCTGCATCCTTTCTTTCCCAATACCTCTGGTGGGTGGTGGGCTGGAAGGGAGGTTAAAACATTTAAGAACCACCATTAAAAGTAGGCTTTGAAGAAAAATTAAAGTTGCACACTTGACCCAGCAAAGCTACATCTCCTAAGCCTCCCTTAACAGTCCCAACAGTTAGGGACATTTCATTGAAACCATCAGAGTGGGTAAATTACCATCTCTTTTATTCTTAATTTCCTTATCTGTAAAATAGACCTAGTAAGAGATCCTCAAAGGCTTGATACAAGATTTGTATTTAATTATATTAAATGAGACAAAGCAGTAAGCATCATAACTGGTATGAGTAGGCCTTTTGCTATCATCACCACCACCACCATCATCATCATTATTAAAAAGAATAATATATCTATACCCTTTCCCACAGGTCATTGATGATTCTCTCCCACTTAGCGTTTAAATCTGATTCTTAGTGAACTCTGTCTGAAGATCCTAAGTCTACCACTGTAGCCCCAGATGGAATGTCCCCTCCGTTGTTCTTATGGCTCCCATGAGGGAATTTCAGCACAGCTATTTTGCAGTCACTCAGTTCTGAGTGGGTGTGCAGTTTACAAGGGGCTTGACTAGCTAGACTGGATTGTGGCAAGGCTCTCTCAGTGGCTGTGGGCTGATTTCAAGCAACCCCCCCCCCCCAGTGTGTGGGGGGGTGGCTGCACTGGCTCATTATCTCCCCCTTGTCTGTTTCATATTCCTCCTTCTGGGAAACCCAGGAATGACAGGGCAGAGGATTAGTGTGAACCATGCAGTCAAGAACAAAATCCAGAGAAAAATTCAATTCCACCCTGTACCTTTCGGGAACATTCTGCGAACCCAGCTAAGGCATCAGCTAAGCTCAGAGGCAATGGAGGTCTGTCTGTCTACTCACAGGGCTCTACACAAGGCACAGGGAAGCCATCAAATGAGGCTAAAATGCAGGATCCGGAATCCATTCTTCCCCTGCGTCCCACACGTACAATATATTTTTCACTTCTCCAAGGCAGGCAGGGACTTTGGAGGCTAAATCAGAATTCACCATAGGCCCTGTGCATCTGAAGGCCTGTGCACAGCAGGACGTGCCAGCACAGGTGTCACCTCTTTCTTAGAGAGAATATCAACGATCGATAAAGCACATTGCTAGTCACATCTAACTCTCCTGACTTGAAATACAATCTATCTGTATCCAAGATTTTTGGCAATTTCTCTCTATTCTGCTGTTTTGTTTGATGTATGATAGCAACTAAAATGCCCAAATCCAACTAATTGTTGATAATAGAAGCAATTGCATTTTTTCATTGACACACACAATCAGTGTGAGACATGGTCCAGTTTCAGACATGATAAATCATGAAGCATTTTTTATAACTTGTGGTGTATGAGAGATAGTAAACTGACCAGCACGTAAGAAACATTTGAAGCCCTAAGTGTTTGCTAATCACCACGGAGTGAGTGTATACAGGGCAAAAGGAGCTAAATACTGGGACACCTCGATGTTAGTCCTTTGTCTTGGGTCCTGGCTGCATGAAGAGGAAGAAGAGAGCAGGGCACAAACGTTCCTTGCTCTGATGGACCCCAGCATGCTGAACCTCTGTAGAATAAAATGCTCTCTGCTTTTGCATACGATTAGAGTCTAGGGTATCATTCTTCTGTGAATCATGGACTCTTACACAGGTCAGCTCTTACATTCCTTTGTGAACAGATTTGAAACCACCAGGCATTCTGTATTTTCACACCAGGTAAACTGAGTCCCTGAGACAGGTTCCTGTCAATTTCCCAGTTTTTGTTGTTGTTTTTGTTTTTAATTTAGCCTGTTTCAATTCACCTTGCTTATTTGAAACATAACACAAGTGACTCCATTCTGGTTTGATCTGCTCTGTTGTGACTAGTCCAAGAGCTTGGTACAAAACAGTGGGTGTAGCTAGGCAACACAGTGCTTTCAAGTCAACTGGAGGAGAATGTGAGATTTGCCACCTTATGCCTATTCATAAGTAGGCGTGCCTATGATCAAACTCAGGTGCATTATGGAAAGAAACATGCCTACTAAAAACTGATTATATGACCAAATCTATCAGCCAAAGTAGGAAAACATCTCACTGCACATCCTTAGTAATCAAGTTCTTCCTTCTCTTGAACCCCATAAAAGAAAGCCCCAAGTGATAATCAATGTCCTCGAGTACACATGTGGACATCAATCTTGACAGTGAATTTTTTTCTGTTTGCACATCATTAGACTGTGTTGAATGTGGTCTTTAACATAACAAGTTATAAAGACTTTCTGGTTCAGAATGAGAAAATAACGGAAATGCCAACACAGACCCTTTATTGTTTCCTGAAGTTTGATCTTCATAACAAAAAGAAGGGCTACAATGTTAATGACAGACAAAAATTTAAACTCATTATTTGGTATTGCCTCATTTAGAAAATATTTCTTTTATTGTTATGTGCATGTGTGCTTGTCCCTTGCAAGTTAGTATCTTTATCCTTTTGCAAATCTATGTGATGCCTTATTGCCAGTTGCTTGGATAAGAGGCCAAGACTCTGGAACCATGCACGCCCATCCTCAGACACCAGCAACATATGTAAGTATCTGTTTAGGGTATAAACAGCAATTCTCTTCTCCATCCATCACCATTCCTATTGTGTCTATTTTGTCTGAAGTACAGAGTCCAGAACTTCTGTGGTGAGGCTACACAATGATGATGTTTCTAAGTGTCCCTGGAGGCACTTCCAGAGCCTCTCCCTGTCCTGGAGGTAGCTGTCGTTTGGAGCTGCACTTTCAAACTATCAAGGTCAGGAATTCAGAAATTCCATTTCTAAAGTCTGGAAGCTTGTGATTGTTATGCATGCTGCATCTCTACTGCAAAGCTCGTTCCAATCTCATTAGAAAGAAAACTATGAATTAAAGGCAGCCAAAAGTGCCTTACTTAGAATTTCTATTGCTGTGCTGAGATTTCATGGCCATCAAAGACAAGTTGGGGAGGAAATGGTCTATTTGGCTTACACTTCCAGGTCAGTATGCATCCATGAAAGGAGTCAAGATAGGAACTCAAGCAGGACAGGAGCCTGGAGGCAGCAGCTGATGCAGAGGCCATGGAGGAGTGCTGCTTACTGGCTTGCTCCCCCTTGCTTGCTTACTCTGCTCTCTTATAAAACCCAGGACCACAAGTCAGAAATGGACTGGGGCCCTCCCCCATCAATCACTAATTAAGAAATTACCTTACAGCCTATGGAGGCATTTTTTTTTTCAATTGAGGTTCCCCCTTTCAGATAACTTGAGTTTGTGAGTCAAGTTGACATAAGACTAGAGAACACAGATGGTGACTTTGAATTCTATTTTGTCCCCTGGCCAACGTCAAGACATGAAACAGTTAAAGGCCTTTCTCCGTGTTTAATAAGTTATCTTCCATTCCTTATTTTTGGGCTAATATTTTTCCTTTAAAAGAAAAAAAAATCTGAAAATATTTCTTTAAAGAAAAGCAATGGTGTCAGGAATAAAGAGAGAATTGATTGGTCCAGCTCCCCTAAACAAGTCCTTGCCTCACTCTCCAACAATTTCTGCTGTTGAAATCTTCAGATAAGTCATTCCACCATTTGTGTGAGTACATTCATATCTATGCCAAGTTGGTTTGAAGTCAGTGACTTGAGGCTACAGTTATTGATACTGAACGCTTTTGCAGGAAGGATCAGGAAACATGAGTTCAACTTCCCTTTCTTGCCGGAATCAGAGGGCAGCATAAAGCAGGGATGTCGTGGATGGAAAGATAGAGACTCTGAAAGCATTAGAGCTCCTCTGGCTTGATTGTACCACTGGGTAAAGACAGCTGTTCTTAGAGGGTTCCCTCAAAACCTCAGCAACACAACCCCACCCCATCTCCATTTTCTTTCTTTCTTTCTTTCTTTCTTTCTTTCTTTCTTTCTTTCTTTCTTTCTTTCTTTCTTTCTTTCTTCCCTTGATTCTTTGTTTATTTGTTTTATTAGATAATTTCTTTTTTTTACATTTGAAATGTTATCCCCTTTCCTTGTTTCCCCTCCAAAAACCTCCTATCCCATGCACCCTCCCCCTGCTCACCAACCCACCCACTCCTGCATTCCTGGTCCTGGCATTCCCCTACACTGGGGCATCAAGCCTTCTCAGGACCAAGGCCCTCTCCTCCCATTGATGTCCAACAAGGCCATCCTCTGCTACATAGGTCTCTCCATGTGTACTCTTTAGTTGGTGGTTTAGTCCCTGAGAGCTCTGGGGCGACTGGTTAGTTCATATTGTTGACCTCCTATGGGGCTGCAAACCCCTTCAGCTCCTTGGGTTCTTTCTCTAGATCCTTGTGCTCAGTCTAATTGTTGGCTGAGAGCATCCACCTCTGTATTTGTCAGGCACTGGCATAGCCTCTCAGGAGACAGCTATATCAGGCTCCCGTCAGCAAGCACTTGTTGGCATCCACAATAGTATCTGGGTTTGGTGATTGTATATGGGATGGATCCCCAGGTGGGGCAGTCTCTGGATGGTCATTCCTTCAGTCTCTGCTCCACACTTTGTCTCTGTATCTCCTCCCATGGCTATTTTGTTCCCCCTTCTAAGAAGGACCAAAGTATTTGGTCTTCCTTCTTCTTGAGCTTCATGTGGTCTGTGAATTGTATCTTGAGCATTCTGAGCTTCTGGGCTAATATTCACTTATCAGTGAGTGCATACCATGTGTGTTTTTTTCTGATTGGGTTACCTCACTCTAGTTCCATCCATTTGCCTAAGAATTTCATGAATTCATTGTTTTTAATAGCTGACTAGTATTCCATTTTGTAAATGTACCACATTTTCTGTATCCATTTCTCTGTTGAGGGACATCTGGGTTCTTTCCAGCTTCTGGCTATTATAAATAAGGCTGCTATGAACATAGTGGAGCATGTGTCCTTATTACATGTTTGAGCATCTTCTGGGTATATGCCCAGGAGTGGTATAGCAGGATCCCCAGGTAGTACTATGTCCAATTTTCTGAGGAGCTGCCAAACTGATTTCCAGAGTGGTTGTGCCAGCTTACAATCCCACCAGCAGTGCAAGAGTGTTCCTCTTTCTCTACATCTTCACTAGCATCTGCTGTCACCTGAGTTTTTTATCTTAGCCATTCTGACTGGTATGAGGTGGAATCTCAGGCTTGTTTTGATTTGCGTTTCTCTAATGACTAAGGATGTTGAAGATATTTTTTAGGTGCTTCTCAGCCATTTGGTATTCCTTAACTGAGAATTCTTTGTTTAACTCTGTACCCCATTTTTTTTTCGAGACAGGGTCTCTCTGTGTAGCTCTGGCTGCCCTGAAATTCACTTTGTAGACTAGGCTGGCCTCAAACTCAGAAATCCACCTGCCTCTGCCTCTGCCTCCCGAGTGCTGGGATTAAACGCGTGCTCCTGTACCCCATTTTTAATAGGGTTATTTGGTTCTCTGGAGTTTAACTTTTTGAGGTTTTTTTTTTTTAACATTGAATATTAGCCCTCTATCAGATGTAGGGTTGGTAAAGATCTTTTCCCAATTTGTTGGTTGCCGTTTTGTCCTATTGACAGAGTGTCCTTTGCCTTACAGAAGCTTTGCAATTTTGTGAGGTCCCATTTAATGAACACACACACACACCTATGTCACTTGATCTTTGACAAGGGAGCTAAAATCATCCAGTGGGGAAAAGACAGCATTTTCAACAAATGCTGCTGGTTCAACTGGTGGTTAGCATGCAGAAGAATGCAAATTGATCCATTCTTATATCCTTGTACTAAGCTCAAGTTCAAGTGGATCAAGGACCTCCACATAAAACCAGATACACTGAAACTAATATAAAAGAAAGTGGCAAAGAGCCTTGAGTACATGGGCACAGGGGAAATTTTCCTGAACAGAACACCAATAGCTTATTCTCTAAGATCAAGAATTGACAAATGGGACCCCATCTCTATTTTCACAGTGCCCATAATGTATGCATCCCAAGCTCAGCCCAGAAACCCTAATTAAAGCAAACACAACTCCTGGAAACCAGAATATCCTATCAATGATAGTTCTAGGAACCAGAGATAGAGGTTTCAAGATGCTAATTCCCTCCTAGG
The DNA here is from genome assembly GCF_900095145.1 of Mus pahari. Classification (NCBI taxonomy): domain Eukaryota; kingdom Metazoa; phylum Chordata; class Mammalia; order Rodentia; family Muridae; genus Mus; species Mus pahari. The sequence goes on from NC_034600.1 coordinate 27,332,220, forward strand.
TACCTCTTCTGTTCTATGGGTCCTATGGATGCTCAAAAGCATCACACTGTGTGTACCACATTATGGTATAAAATGTGAGATACTGGTGTGGGACAGAAACAGGTCTTAGGAACCCTTGAGTTTAAAATAAATTCCCACATGGGTTGCAATAAAATGAGCCTATTTTAATAGAACAAGAATTTTGACATATGAAATATACTCATTTAGATATAAACTCATAAATTCACTTTATTAATTTGCAGGTCCACTCTTGCATCTTGGAGATAGCAAAGGGACTTTCTGCCATCTAATAAATGTTCCAAAAGAACAATGCATAAAACTCATGTTTCACTGGGTGCACCTTTGTGGTTATCCCTGAGTTCTAACAAGCCCCAATATCTGTCTTTGAAAATAACCAGCCATACAATACTAAAGTAGGGCTGTGGGGTATTGGTTTCACTCTTGGGGGCTGCATGCTGTGTGCCTTGTAGATGAATGGTCATGATGACGATTGGTGAATGGAATGGATTTGACTGCCATAGATAAGTTTACTGATTCTCATGTGACACATTCTGATGTCAATGACATTTCTGAGCAGAGGCTCAGGGAAGAGATACTGTGTCTTGGTTTCTTGGTGGGTCTCTGAATTGGGCAAGTTTCTTCAAGTCCACTTCTTTTATTTGTGAAATGGCAATAATAATAACTACTCCTTGGAGCATTCTGAGGAGAAGCAATTGGTATGTAGCACAAATACTCAATAATTATGAGCCATTTAAACATTGGACAGTGTCCTCCCAATTCAATTTTGTGACCTTATCACAGGTGAATTTTTGGTTATGAAAAACCAAAAATTTTAAAATGTAAATGTAGCCCACTATTGTGCACATATATGACTTTATCAATTTCCCTATTTAGGGGGAGGCATAGTTTTGTGGGAGAAACAAGATCCTACCACCCCAACATGTACTCCTGTTCCTATTCCTACAAACAAGGTCAAAGGAGTCCCCAAAGAGTGAAGAGCTGCCTTTGAGCACGGCAGCTAGTGTTCTTCATGGCTAATGGAGGAGAAGTAGAGACCTCTCTTAACGACAACCCCAGCTGGCTGCTTTGAAGTAAAAAAAAAAAAAATCAGGTTTCTTGGGAGAATCTAACTCACTTTCTGACTATTCCTAGAGTGATCCTGCCTTCTAAAAAATTAAACATTGCCATAATTCTACTGTTAAACTCTTTTTAAAAAATTTTTTTAGCTCTTTTATTTTTTATTGTTTATTTTATTTATTTACATTTCAAAGTAATCCCCCTTTCCAGTTTCTGCAAACCCTCCATCCCTTCCCCCTCCCTCTGCCTCTATGAGGGTGCTCCCCCACCCACTCACCCACTCCTGCCTCAGCACTCTAGCATTCTCCTATGCTGGGTCATTGAACCTCCACAGGACCAAAGGGCTCCCCTCACATTGATGACAGATAAGGCCATCCTCTGCTACATATCCAGCTGGAGCCATGAGTGCCCCCTGTGTACTTTGGTTGGTCGTTTAGTCCCTGGGAGTTTTGGGGGATATGGTTAGTTGATATTGTTGTTCTTCCTATGAGGTTGCAAACCCCTTCAGCTCCTTCAGTCCTTGCCCTAATTTCTCCAGTGGAGTCCCTGCTCTCAGTCTGATGTTTGACTGTGAGCATCCACATCTGTATTGGTCAAGCTCTGGCACAGCCTTTCAGGGGACAGTTTTACCAGGCTCCTGTAAGTAAGCACTAGATTTCTATTGCTGTAATAAAACACAATAACCGAAAGCTTAGGGAGGAATGGGATTATTTGGCATACACTTCAGTTTTCAGGACAGTTGCGGTTTTTCAGGACAGGAACTCAAACAGGAACCTGGAGGCAGGAACTGATGTAGAGGCCATGGGAAAGTGCTGCCCACTGGCTTGCTCCCCATGCCTTACTCTGCCTGCTTTCTTACAGAAGCCAGGACCACCAGCCCAGGAATATCACTGCCCACCATGAACTGGGCCCTCCCACATCTATTATCAATCAAGAAAATGCTGCACAGACTTGCCCATGGGCTAATCTGGTGAGGGAATTTTCTCCATTGTGGGTTTTCTCTTCCAAAAGGACTCTAGCACACCTAAAACTAGCAGTGAGCTCTGAAAGCCAGTCGTTTGTTAAGTCAGATGCAAGAGTTCTATTTCAAAGTTAATAAATTGAAGGGTTGAAAATTCTCCTTATTAACTTGTAGTTATTATTGTTTCCATGGAGGTAGAGCTTCATACTATACATGATGATGATGATGATGATGATGATGATGATACTAAATAATTACAATAATACAAAGAGCAAATTCATAAGTTGATCATCTCTCTAGATATTAGTGTTAAACTTTGAGCTAGAACTGGCATTTTCACATGAATTTCAGTCTTTTTTTTTAATTCTTTAATTTTTTTTTTACAGTCCAGATTTTATCCCCTTCCTAGTCTACCCTCCAACTGTTCCATATCCCACACCTCCTCCTTCAAACTCCCTGTCTCCAAGAGGATGCCCCTACCCCCACCCCTCCCCATCAGACCTCCCCACTCCCTGGGGCCCCAAGTGTCTTAAGGGTTAGGTGCCTAGTCTCTGACTGATTCCAGACCTGGCAGTCCTCTGCTGTATGTGTGTTGAGGGCCTCATATCAGCTGGTGTATGCTGCCTGGTTGGTGTCTCAGAGTCTAAGAGATCTTGGGGGTCCAGGTTAGTTGAGACCACTGGTCTTCCTATAGGGTCACCCTCTTCCTCAGCTTCTTCCAGCTTTTCTCTAATTCTACCACAGGGGTCACCAGCTTCTGTCCTTTGGCTGGGTATAAATATCTGCATCTGACTCTTTCAGCTGCTTGTTGGACCTTTCAGAGGGCAGTCATGCTAGGCACATCTGTATGCACATCATAGCATCAGTAACAGTGTCAGGCCTTGGGGGCTCCCCCTGAGCTGGATCCCAATTTGGGCCTGCCACTGGATCTCCTTTTCCTCAGGCTCTTCTCCATTTTTTGTCCCTACAGGTCTTTCAGACAGGAACAATTCTGGGCCAGAGTTTCTGACTGTGGGATGCCAACCCCATCACTCCACCTGATGCCCTGTCTTTCTACTGGAGATGGACTCTACAAGTTCCCTCTCCCCACTGTAGGGCACTTCATCTAAGTCTTTTTTTTTTTTGAGTCCTGAGAGTCTCTCACCTCCCAGGACTCTGGTACATTCTAGAGGGTCCCCCCCACCTCCTACCTCCCTAGGTTACCTGTTTTGATTCTTTCTGATGGCCCACAGGGCTTTAGTCCTGCCCCCACCCCCAGTACCTGATCATGTTCCCCTCTTCCCCTCCCTGATGCCTTTCACACCCAGATCTCTCTCCTGTGATTGCTTTCTTCTCCCTCCCAGGTGAGACTGAGGCACCCTCACTTGGGCCCCGTGAATTTCAGTCTTTTTATAATAGTAATATATTCTTTTTCCCCCTAAAACCAAAATTTTCTCTAAGAAAAAACTAATGCAACTAAGAAACAACAAATTTAACAAAAGATTTGGTCTATGAATGCTTACTGTTTGATTTGGGCTGAGGGTGGTCTTTTAATGCTCCCACCGTGTTGACTCACTCAGATGAAACCCACTGTTCACTACAGAGGGACTTAATGAGCACTGAAGCAGAGCCTCCCCTCACAGTGAGCTGTGGGAACCTTTCTGCTTTGTGATTCTCTTCCATACCCTGTCCTGATATATAGCTAGATACCAGTCAGGCCAAGAAGACAGTGTACGTATCATGGTACCCAGTCAAAATATCAGGCATATCCCAGATTCTCCTTTTCCTTTTTTCTCACCTCCCCTTCTGAAAAAGATACCCATTCGCCTCTTCCAAAAGCCTCTCCAGGTTGCATGCCTACACTACCCATACACACCCTAACACAGTCCTCCTTTGATGTCCTTATGGTCTGTCTTAACTCAACAAATTAGTGCTCTGTGATGTAAAAGAGCAGAAACTTAAATCTCAGTCACTAAACTCAGCAAACATCCTGTCAGGGATAAATGATGTAATTGGTCCTTCTGCATCCTGTGGCTGTGCCATCTAGGACATGATGTGTCCCTCGCAGCTGTCCTAGCAAGAGATGACAGGGTACAGAGAGGTCTCCCCACTCATATTCACTTAGGACTGAAAAGCATACATCCTTTTGTTTGTATTTCTTGTCAAAATTCATGGAATAGTATCAATTTAACTACACAGTACCTTTCTGCCTGTCTAGGAAAGAGAAAAGTAGATAGATGTTGTCTCTTCCACAGAGCTATTTACGTGTGTATATGATTCTGCTTGGAACAGGTTATCCTAGGATGGACACATTGTATGCTCTAGCTTAGTAGCAGAAGCCTACAATTAGCTCATCAATTCATACTCTTGCCTAGTAGATGGCTGCATGGAAGAATAAGAGCTGGCTCCATTCCACGATCCACACTTGTCCGAGAGGGAAATCATAGGATTAAGGGGAGGAGGGTGACAAATGGGACTAAAGGATAATGACATACAAGTATAAGATGTCATTATAAAATCCACTGTAGTGTATGCCAGTACAGTACTTACTTAAATGTGGACTACATTAAACTCCAAATATTTATATTTGGAGGGATACTGGAAAAGTTTCCTACACAGTTTGTATTGGGGGCAGGTATAATGTGCAGCTACTGGTCAGAAAACCAGACTGAAGGCAGCTGTCCATCTCCACTTCCTTTGCTGCACGTGTTATGACGGTGGTAGCCCCTTCATGTGCTGCACCTCAGAGCCAGTGATCTGGAAAGGATAAGTGCATTCACATTTTTGGTAGTTGCAGAAAACTCTGCTATGTAACCAATTTTCCTTAATTTTCTCTACGTAATTGGAGACAATCTTCTAGCCCTTAAGAAGTTCCAGTGTCTTCCTGTATCCATGGAAACAGCTTCGTAGTAAGTAGAATCCCGAAACTCAACCTGTGGTCAATGCGTTATGGTTATAGCCAGGAAGAAAGGGACAAATTAATGAATAGTGCTCCTCCCTTGTGTGTAAAGGGTAACTGTAGTCATTAATCCAAGCTATAACAAGAGAATCAAAGAATCTCAAAAATGGTTACAGACTGGCCACCAGAACTCCAGGTGAACTGCCCACCTGCCTCCCTTGTGTGTAAAGGGTAACTGTAGTCATTAATCCAAGCTATAACAAGAGAATCAAAGAATCTCAAAAATGGTTACAGACTGTCCACCAGAACTCCAGGTGAACTGCCCACCTGTGAACCTCCCAGACTCTCTGACACTATCCCAAATCCCTCTTCCCCTGCTCATGTCTGTGACCTAGCCCTCAGCAGAGGTGGAAGAGAACCCTGATCAATCACAGGCCAGATGGACCAGAAGACCAGAGAGGAAACAGTAACCAAGGTGCAAAATACCCATCCATTCTGAGACAAACTCAGAAATCAGCACCTAAACTCATAATCACCCCAAACCCAGATGCCTAGATGCCAGCATTAAGAACAAAACCAATAACAGCCAAGGTAATATGTCACCATCAAAGCCCAGCTATCCTATCACAGCAAGCCCAGAATATTCCAACACAGCTGAAGCATATAAAAAGACCTTAATACCAACTTTACTAACATGATAGAGGTCCTTAGAGAGGGAATTAATAAAGTCCCTTAAAGAAACCAAGGAAATAACACACAAAATATGGAAGAAAAAAGAATAAATCCTTTAAAGAAAGCCAAGAAACACAAACAGTTGAAAACTGAATAAGATTGTTCAAAGCGTAAAAATGGAAATAGAACAAAGAAAGAAAACACAAACCGAGGGAATTCTGGAGTTAGGAATCTGGAATTCATTAGGAATTCGAACAGAAACTACAGAGGAAAGCTTCACCAACACAATACAAGAAATGGAAGAGAGACTCTCAGGTGTTGAAGATACAATAGAGGAAACGGTCAAAGAAAATATTAAGTCTAAAAAATGCCTGACACAAAACATCCAGGAAATCTGAGACACCATGAAAAAAACCTAAGAATAATAAAAATATAAGGAGAGGAATCCCAGTTCAAAGGCCCAGAAAGTATTTTTTTTTTACTTCAAATTTTGTTTTAACTTTGATATTTAAGGAACACTCAACAAAAGCACCAGTAAGCTCAAACACAAAAAGTTATCACTCCCTCAAGGCTCCAGATTACTACAGGTTTATTAAATATAATTGTTTTTGAAGAACAATACTGGCACAAATGAACTAGCTTGTTCCCTTAACAGCTCCCCGTTCACCCACAAGCAAAGTCAAGGGCTTTCTGTAACTGCAACTCTGATAGACATTCCTGAACATTTCTCAAAGTGCCATTTCCCACCTACCCTTCCAACTCCGTTGGCTCTGCCTTGGTGTCCCCAGTCACTATTCTGATGCTCTGATGCTTTGTGCCTTCACCGGGCTCCCATGGCATGCTACACTCATTCCTAAACTCTGGCCAGAAAGTATTTTCAACAAAATCATAGAAAAAAATTCTTAACCTAAAGATGTCATGTATCAAGGTACAAGAAGCATACACAACACCAAATAGATAGGACCAGAAGAGAAAGTCACATAATAATCAAAACACTAAATATGTAGAACAAAGAAAGAATATTAAAAATTGCAAAGGAAAAAGACCAACTAATATATAAAGCAGACCTATTAAAATTATATATGACTTCTCAGTGAAGACTCATAAAGCCAGAAGGTCCTGGAAAGATGTACTGCAGACTCTTAGAGACCACAGATTCCAGCACAGACTACTGTACCCAGAAAAATTTTCAATCCCCATAGATGGAGAAAATAAGATATTCCATGATAAAATCAAAATTAAACTATATCTATCTACAAAATCTACCCTACAGAAGATGCTAAAAGGAACAACTCCAACCTAAGGACGTTAATGTCCCATGAAGACACAGGAAATAATCACCCACCAGCAAAATCAAAGGGGAAGCACATATTCTCTCTCTCTATCTCTCCCTCTCTCTTTCTCTCTCCCTCTCTTCCCCTCACCCCAGAACCATCACCACCACCACCAAATAACAGGGATCAATAATCACTGTTCATTGATATTCTCAACATCATTGGTCTCAATTCCCCCAATAAAAAGACACAGACTAATAGAATGGATGTGAAAACATGATCCATCTTTTGGCTGAATCCAAGAAACACACCTCAACACCAAGGGTAGTCATTACCTCAGGGTAAAGGGTTGAAAAAAGACACTCCAAGTATATGGACCTAAGAAGCAAGCTGGCATACCCACTTTAATACCTAAAATTTTCAAAATAGACTTCAAACAAAATTAATCAAAATAGATAGGGAAGAATGCTACATACTTATCAAAGGAAAAGTCCAGCAAGATGACATTTCAGTTCTTAACATCTATGCTCCAAATACAAAAACACTCCAGTTTGTAAAATAAAGACTACTTCAATATAACTCTCACACACAGATAGTGAGAGACTTCAATACTCACCAATGGACAGCTCATCCAGGCAAAAACTAAACAGAGAAATACTGGGGCTAGTAGATGTTATAAATCAAATGGGCCTAATAGATATTTATAGAACATTTCACTCAAACATAAAAGAATACACTTTCTTCTATGCACTTCATAAAATTTTCTCCAAAATTGACCACAAACTTGGCCACAAAGCAAGTTTCAACCAATACAAGAAAACTGAAATAACTCTTTGTATTCTATCAGACCACCACAGATTAAAGCTAAATATCAAAACAACAAAACACTTACAAACTAATGGAAACTGAACAACTCTATAATGACTTAAAAATGGGTCAAGACAAAAATAAAGAAATTAAAGACTTTCTAGAATTCACTGAAAGTGAATACATTACATACCCAAACTTATGGGACACAATGAAGGTAATTCTGAAAAGCATGTTCACAGCACTAGGTGGCTACATTTAAACAGTTTTGGAGTTATCGCATACTAGCTACTTAATGCCTCATACTTGAAAGCTCTAGAACAAAAATCAGCAATCACATCTTGTTCTGTATGTTTAGCATTTTGATTATTATGTGCCAGGGGACTTGCTTTTCTGGTCCAATCTATTCAGTGTTCTGCTTCTTGTACTTTAATAGGCATCTCCTTCTTTCGGTTAGGACATTTTTCTTCTATGATTTTGCTGAAAATAATTCTGTAGTTTCTGTTCCAATTCCTAAATTCACAGAGAATGCCTACTGTGTTGGAGGCTGAGTTGAAAGTGGGAAAAATAGAGAATCTATGTGATTCCTTAGGAATAGGGACAGAGAGGACAGGGAGTTCACAGCAGGTTTCCTGCTACAGAGCTGGAGATGAGATTGGATCTCTGGAGCAGTAGGAGAGGTATTGAGTCTGCCTTCAGCTTACTTCTTGCCCTGGGAGAAGCAGCCCTCAGGATAGCAAGAGTTGGGGTCTAGGACAAAGCAACAAGTGTCAGGGAGGAAGGTTAGAGGGGGAAAAATCTGTGGGATCCACAGGAGATGGAGGCAGGAGGCAGGGAAGCCTGCCATGGGTGTTCTACTGCAGAGGTGGGAATGAGACTGGGGGGTTGCATATGGAGGAACACAGAGAGAAGATCTGCAGGCAGCCGACCTGGTTTTTTGGTAGCTGTGGCCTGTGGTAGGTTTAGGAGGAGGAGGGTGTCTGCTGGAGTTGAAGACTGGGATACAAGGACTAAGTAGGGGGGAGGAAGGATGGGAGAGGATGATCTGTGGGATCCACAGGAAATGTGGGCACTGGGGAAGGAAGGCTGCAGTTCTTCTCTTGTAGCACTAGGGAAGAGCCTGGGAGATTGGACTTGGAGGGAAGGAGGAATGGTGAGGGTCTTCCATTAGCTTGCCTGTTTCCCAATTCTGCATGCTGGGATAAAAGAATGAGTTGGGGGAAGGACAGTTGGGAGAGAAGATCTTTGTGCTCCATTGGAGATGGAGTCAGAGAGGAAAGAGAGACCGAAGTGGGTTTCCTGCTTCTCTTTTTTTTAAGACCTAGTTTTGTTATAGGACACTAGCTGGAATTATGACTTGAACCTTATTTATACATGTGCTACTCTCATTCTCAAGTTCTTGTCTTAATTTTCAGTATGAGCTACCCTCCATCATTAAGAAATGATAGACATTTTACAATATTTAATTTTTTATGGTATGAGTGCTTGCCTGTATTTCTGTATTTGTACTATGTTCATGTGCCCATGAAGGCTAGAAAACCAGATCCTCTAGAACTGGACCTATAGACAGTTATGAGCCACCATGTGGATGCTGGAAACTGGACCTAAGTCATCTGCCAGAACAGAATGGTATAATCTTAACTGGTGAGCCATTTCTCCATTCCCTGGACACTTTAAATCTTGTCTCAAATTTATTTTATCTATCCTAACTTACCATAAATAATTTAACCTGCTATATTCTTCTTCCATCATGTCAAATCTCTTAAGCATAAATAGTGTGGGGCTAGAGAGATGGTTCAACCATTAAGAGCATTAACCAATCCTTTCCTGGATGGAGGACCTAGGCTCAATTTACCAACATCCACATTGTGACTCACATCCCTTTGTAATTCTATTTCCAGGGAATCTGAATCCTCCTCTGGTATCCATGGGTACACATGCAACATAGACATACATTATGGCAAAACATCCATATAAACACTCATTAATCCATGATTTCTGCAGCTAACTTAGGACACATCTCTCAAGTATTTAAAAAAAATGCTTATGGCGGTACTTCATCTTTGGCTGCATCCCATCCTCACTCATTATTGATGAACATCTTAACAATGTCTATGCTTCAGTGTGTTGGAATATATCACAACCTCACATCCAGTAATTAGTTTCCCTTCTTGTCCAGCAAGTAATCTAATTATAGAATCCTATCCTGAGAATCTTATCCTTAGAATTGCTTTTGGCATCAACTGTCTTGGCTTGAGTGTCCTAGGAAATGGACTCTGAAATAATGATTCAAAATGCAAAACAATCATGCGGAGGTATAGAAAAGACTGGGATTAAACTGGAGAAATGATACAGAATAGAGAAAGCCACCAAAGCTATTTGGCTTAATTTTTAACAGTTATTAAACAAAAACTCCAGTGGCAGCTGTGAGGTATCAAGTTACGAGTTGTTGATCAGGAAGGACTGAGAATTCCCACAACATGGCTGTCAGCATTCCTCATGGCTGCCTACCATAGCGAGTTCATAAGAATTGAACTGGGAACTTCCTCTCTGCTGGTCGGCATTCACTGTGCTGGAAAGTGAACCACAGATGCTGTTAACGGTCTTACCCAGCTGAGAAACCTACAAACTATAACACCAACCTGCTAGGCAAGCAGGGCCTACCTGTGTAATAGTGACACAAGAAAGGGTGTGGCTTATTCACAGTTTCCATCTGGTGAAATCAGACCTTGGCTCTATGAATGGAGGAAGGGAAGAAGCCAGAAATCTGAGAAATGTTGGAAAACATAGATTTCAGATTCACCATTTTTGTTTGTTTGATAGATGATAAGGCATCTGTATACAAATTGCTATCAATCATTGCCCCTAGCCACTTTGGTGACGTAAGGACAAAATTTTTTCTTGGGTTTCAGGATAAAGCACCCACATATGGAAGAGACCTCAGAAGTCTGGGGGGCACAAGCACAGCAGATGAATAGGGCAAAGGGCACAGGTGAGCCACTGAAACACGGACTAACTACACAGGGCAGAGAATGAACACACACAGAGGAACTCTATGATAACGATGTGCTGCTAGATGATCATGTTGTCAAACTGCCTTCTAAATGACTATGCTTATGTCTGTCGATTTTGGTGCATAGAGTATTCTCTCAAGCTTGGTCAGAAATGAGTCTTATTGTAGCAGGTAGTGGTGAATGTTGGAACCAGGTGATGGCTGAGGGCACAATCCTAAATGGCATATCCGTATCAATGCTCACTCCCAGGGTTCAGGGAATATATCAGCAGGAGATAGGGCAGAAACAATGTAAGAAGAGCCAAAGGATGGAGGGGAGTGCACTGAAGTGTTGATTTCTGAACAAGACACAACTGTTGTACTTGGAAACTCACAGCAACCTGAAATCAAGCCAGCTCAAAGATTCCCATCATGGAGGGGAGAAGGATACTCAAGGTCCCACCCCTGGATGAGGAGCAACTGGCATTTGGTGGCTTCTGGGAAAGGAAGAGACACTATTTTGTTGGGGGTAGATGGCCAACCTCATACCCTTCTTCAACTGAGCTAAGTGTGGTTTTAAAAATAACCATGAAGATAGGAGAAAGCTGTGCTGAGAAGCCTGGTGGAGGGGGTTAGATGGAAGAAATGGGAGTAGCTATGATCAAGATTCATTGTGTAGTTATATGACATCTCAATGAGTAACTTATTAAGAGGCAACAAGAAGAAAGTTGTGATCTTCACTTTTCTACTTTCACTGGTTGTACTTAATGAACAATCTAAGTTATAATAAAGCCTTAAAGCCCTTCCATCTACAAAAGTCTCATCCTTCGTTACTTTCACTCCTTCTCATGATCACTTGAAAAGCTTTGTTTGCTTAAGAAGAGAATAGGAGAGGCTGGAAAAAAATGGACCAATGGTTAAGATCACTGACTACTCTTCCAGAGTTCAATTCCCAGCAACCACATGGTGGCTCACAACCATCTGTAATGGAATTTGATGCCCTCTCTGGTGTGTAGCAGCAGTGTATGTAAAATAAATA
>NC_034600.1:27344128-27348128 GCF_900095145.1 Mus pahari
AGAAGGAGAAGGAGAAGGAGAAGGAGAAGGAGAAGGAGAAGGAGAAGGAGAAGGAGAAGGAGAAGGAGAAGGAGAAGGAGAAGGAGAAGAAAATAGGAACAACAATAATCAGCCTTTATAACTCCCCACTCACCTTGCTGCTAAAATGCGTTTGTTTCTTGGAGGCTGGAAAGATGGTTCAGCAGTTAAGAGCACTTGCTCCTCTCACAGAGGACCAAGGTTTGAGTCCCAACACCAACATGAGATGGCTGTGTTCTGGTTAATTTATTGTCAAGACACAGAGTCATTCAGGAAGAAGGACCCTTCAAACAATAAAATGCCTCCATAAGATTGGCTTGTAGGCAAGTCTGTGGGAAATTATCTTGATTAATGCCACAATCAGGCATTAATTAATGAGCAAGCCATGAGAGGCAGGCCAGTAAGCAGCACTCCTTCATGGCTTCTGCTTCAGTTCCTGCCTCCACGTTCCTGCCTTGAGTTCTTGGCCTGACTTTCCTTGGTGATGGACTGTGACCTGAGACTTGTAAACTGAAATAAATCCTTTCTTCCCCAAGCTGCTTTTGGTCATGGTCTTTACCACAGCAATAGAAAACCTAAGCCTGCAACTCTAGTTCCAAGGTATTGATGACATCTTCTGTCCTTGGCAGGCACCTGCATGCATATGATAAATATACATGCATATAGACACATACACATAAACTACAATCTTTTTGCATTTTTATTTCCTTGATGAGAAGAATATGATTTCTCTAAGTTCTGAATGAAACACTGTTGGAAGAAGTGTGGTGAACAAAAAGACCAGAAAATCCTCTGACTGACTCTGTTGTGTCAGAATCTTCTTCACTACTTCTTGGTCTGGCTATAGCAATGTCATAAAACATGGGAAATAACTCAGAAACCATTACATCATTGACAAGTTTGGAAACCCTGGATCTGAGGGAGCTTTTCCATGATGAGACAGATAACCTTTTTCACTCAGATTGAGAAGCCCGGCAAGCTCCCATCTCCCAGGAGGCAAAGCAGAGGATCAGTTCTAATCAGATTGTCCACTGAGAGCATTTTAACCAATCAGAATGGCTCAGAGTCCCTGGCTCGCCGCCAAAAATTCACAGGAATGTTTGCATCTAACTCGAAAATGGTAAACAGCAGGCTTTAGGCCAGGCCTATTTGCTATGTCACCTCTGTCTGAAATAGAGGTTAAGACACAAACTAGTTGTCTTAGCCAAGAGCATCCTTGTATACCATCAAGAGTATTTTAACACTCTGGCATTTTTTTTAACCTATGTATAGAGAGGGGAGAGGTGGTGAGCATGAGCACAAGGGAATCTAACTTCATTTCCTTACCATATTCTGGCACTGTAAAGATTATTGAAGTCACACATGTGACTGCAACTTAAGAGACTTAACTTCAAAGCTTAAGAAATTACATAAAGACAGGCACTATGAGATGGATCCTGCATTACAGGGCTATTTCAGCATCATGTGAATATTTATTCTAAATCCTTCCCCGGAATAACTCTCAGTTATTAGGAATTGCATTATTATTAAAACAGACATTTAACTCTCTAATGGGACCACTTCAAAGGACAAAATATTCTTTTGATATTAGGAGGTTTTATATATTTGACATATATATAATATATATAAATATATATATATATATATATATATATATATATATATATAAATGAGCATAGCTCATTTGTGATATTCACCATCTTATAGTTCATCAAAATGAAACACAATTTTTGTAATTCATTCTTCTCAAGTCATTTTGGAATATATGGGTTATAATGGAATATTTTATCTCTCAGATATAATAAAAGATTGAAGAGACACCTGTGTTATTTAACCCAGTTGTGGCCAGAATGATTATTCTATAAGAAGTTGCAAAGAAATAAAGGCTATTACTTTCTCATTTGAGATGTAACGTTTTCTCACTAGAAAAGTTTCCTATTTGCTGTGGTAAGAACATGTTACACACACACACACACACACACACACACACACACACACACACACACACACACACACCAGTAACTATGGAGCAAATGAGCTGCATCAGCCTCTGGTGAAACTGAGACATCCATTATCTACTTGTCACTCTACGGAGCAAGCCACATGGTCTCCTGTTCCACCAGTCTTGCATCCAGCAAAGCTGCACAGAAGAAACTGCTCAGCATCCGGAGAATGAGGCGCTAGAATATTCAAAACCCTAGAAGCGCTTTTGGATGACGACTTCTGTTTACTGTGGAAAAACAGAACAGGGTTTCCTGAGGAAAGGAAAAGGGGAAAGTGTATGACAGGGGCGAGGGGCCTGAATTGATGCTACAGGGGGATAAAATGAAAAATAAGAGAAGGGATATATCAATTATTTTTTCCTCATCATTGTGACCATGCCTTGCAAAAGCAACTTAGGGAAGGAAGTATCACCCTCTTAGTCTCTGACCTTCAGCTCCCAAGTAATGATGCAGAGACCTTTTATTAATTACAGACGTTCTGCCTTCGCTTAGGCTTGTTTCCAGCTAGCTCTTACGCTCAATTTGTCCTATTTAGACTCGTCTACGTTCTGCCACGTGGCTCATTACCTTCTGAGTACCACTGACTAGAGAATCTCCTGCCTTAGGCTCTTTCCCAGAGTTCTGTTCTCTGTCCGGATGTCCCACCTTTCCTCTTCTGCTTTGCTATTGGCCATTCAGTTCTTTATTAAACCAATCAGAAGGTAGTGCGAAGACCTTTACAAATCTCTGAGATAGATGATGCTTCACACAACGACGACCTTTACACAGTGCACAAAAAGGTCACCCTAACAAGGAATGGTTTGTTTTGTCTCAAAGGTTAAAAATTGGATGAAGTCCTCTTGGCGGGAAAGCACCAGTCTGAGGTGTGAGGCAGCTGGTCACATTTCCACTGTGGTCAAGAAGCAGAAAGAAATTTAACACAAGCACTTGGCTGCCTCCCCCCTGCTTGTCCTTCCTCCTCCTTTTTTTTTTTTTAAACTAACTCTGAGTTCCCATCTCATAGGTTGGTGCTACTCAAATGCAGCGCAACCTCCCTGGAAGCATTCTCACCCTAGCCAGTGATGTTACTCCTAGGTAATTCCAAATCCAGTTAAGTAGTCATCCTGAGAGGGGTACAAAGGAAACAACTTCCAACTCCAACGAGCAAGAAATGCACAGAGAACAAACCTGTATTAAGTACTATTTTTTCTTTGTAATGAATATAGAGGAAATGTGCATATTTTATCATATACTTTCTCTAGGTCTATGGATGAGTCATGTACCTATGACCACAGATAAGATACAGAACATCCTTCCTGCTGTCCTTTTGTACTGAGACTCTTCTGGAAACCACTGAGATGTTCTTCCTTCCTACAGTCTTGCCTTGCCAAAACATTACATAAATAGAATAATGAATCTGTCCTGCTTGCCCTGGGATAATACATTTCAGGACTTATCTACTTTGTTTGATTATAACAGTAGGGATCTTTTAAAAAAAAATCATTTTGCAGTGTTTTATTATTATTCATGTGGCAGTTCAAAAAAAAAAACCCAGAACATGTAAAACACCGAATTTTTAAATAAAGAAGCCAGAAATACACACTGAAAAAATAACAGCATCATCAGCTAATGGTGCTGATAAAACTGAATGACTGCATGTAGAAGAATCCAAATAGATCCATATTTATCACTCTGCACAAAACTCAACTTCAAATGAATCAGAAACCTTAACATAAAATCAGATACACTGAACCTAATAGAACAGTGGTTCTCAGCCTTCCCAATGCTGTGAAACTTTAATACAGTTCTTCATGTTGTGGTGACCCCAAAACATAATATAATTTTGTTGTTACTTCATAACTACAATTTCGCTATCATTGTAAATTGTAATGCTACTTTCTGATATGCAGGATATCTGATACTCGACCTCCAAGTGTGGGGAATAGCCTACACACACACACACACACACACACACACACACACACACACCACACACACAC
>NC_034600.1:27348543-27390342 GCF_900095145.1 Mus pahari
CACACACACACACACACACACACACACACACACACACACACATACACAAAGACTTTCTGAACAGAACACTGTTAACACAGGCACTAAGATCAACAATTAGTAAGTGGGACCTCATGAAACTAAAAAGCTTCTGCATGGCAAAGGACATCATCATCTGAATGAAGCAGCAGCCTACAGAATGGGGCGAGATTTTTTACCAGCTACACATCCAATAGAGAGCTAATATCCAAAATCTTTAAAGAACCAAAGGGAACTAGATATCAAGAAAACGAGTAATCCTACTAAGGAATGGGCTAGAGAGCTAAACAGAGAATTCTCAAAAGAAGAAACTTAATGGCTGAAAAGTACTTAAAGAAATGTCATCAGGGAAATGCAAATCAAAACTTCTTTGAGATGTCATCTTAACACTTGTCAGAATGGCTAAGATCAATAAAACAAAAGACAGCTCAAGATGGCGAGGACCTGGTAAGTGGAACTCTCATCTATTACTGATGGGAATATGTCTTAGAGTTACTGTTGCTGTCATGAAACATTATGATCAAAAGCAACTCGGGGGGGAAAGGGTTTATTTTACTCACAGTTTCATGTAACCATCCATTATCAAAAGCAGTGAGGGCAGAAACTCAAGGAGGGCTGGAACCTGGAGGCAGGAGCTGATGTAGAAACTATGGAGGGCTGCTGCTTACTTACTGGCTTGCTTAGCCTGTTTTCTTATAGAAACCAGGACCACTAGCCCAGGTGTGGCACCACCCACAATGAGCTAATCCCTCCCCTGTGAATCACTAATTAAGAAAATGCCCCCACAGACTTACCCACAGCCTGATCTTATGGAAGTTTTCTCTTCCTCCTCTCTAGCTTATATCAAGTTGACATAAAACTAGCCAATTCAGACTGCAAACCTCTACAGCCACAATGAAAATCAGTGTGGCAGTTTCTCAGAAACTTTAGCTACCTCAAGATCCAGCTATATTACTCTTGGGCATATGCTTCATGCGGAGACAGAAACACTTGCTCAACCATGCTCATTGGTGCCTTACTCATCATAGCCGGAAACTGGAAGCAATCTAGATGTCCTTCAACAGAATAGACTTTTTTAAAAGTAGTGCATCTGCCTAATGGAATATTACCCACCCATTAAATCATGAAATTCACAGGTAAATGGATAGAATCAGAAAAAAAACAAAACAAACAAACAAAAAACCATCCTGAGTGAGGCAATCCAGACCCAGAAAGACATACATTGATTGTATCTATTCACTTACATGTGGATATTAGCTCTTAAATTCCTGATAACTAAGCTACAATCCATAAAACCATAGAAGTTAGGTATAGAGTAAAGGACTAGAGAGTGAGGACAGATAGCTCTCCTTAAAGAATAGATAGTTATGGATGGATGGGGTTGGGGAGCCTGAGATTGGAGGATCTAATGGGGGAGGGATGGAATATAGGGAGAGAAAGCTAAAATTAAGGGGGTAGTATGAAAACTTTGTACAGTAGAAGCTTATTAAAATATATACATATATAAAAGGATCTAAAAGAAATTGCCAAATAACAGAGAAAACAGAGCTCCAACTGAGTATCTCATATCACCATATGAAGCTTCCAATACCAGGCCTGGGGTACATATAATTGAGTTGTTGGTCAAAGGGGTCCTATCAGAACTCCCAAACAACCCAGTCTGTTGCTAAAACTACAGGTAACTCTCTACAAACTGACAGCAAAACCTCATTGCCGAAGACAACACCTATACAACTCAATGAACATGGAGAACTTGATCTGGTGCCTACATAAAGCCTTCAATGCCTACATTATAGAGTCTTTAGTATAGGAAGGTACTCAGTACAAGAAAGTACTTTGCACACTGCTGACAGAGAATCATAAACACCAAACCAGCCACAAACCCTTTGCTTTACAATCTGTCCTGCCTACTGATAGGCCAGGGCACTGATGAAACAAAGACTGTGGGGATAACCAGCCAATATCTGACTTGACTTAAGGCCCACTCCACAAGATGGAACCCATACCCAAGACTGCTTGGATGACCAAGAACCTGAGACTAGTGAGCCCAGGGGCCTAGGGTAAAACCAAATACTATTTTAAAAATATGCTGCAATAAAATTACCTTTAATGATATTCTTCAAAACTAATAGATCATTGCCCTGCTCAGCCATCACCAGAGAAGCTTCCTCCTGCAGAAGATGAGAACAAATGCAGAGACCACAGCGAGACAATGTGCAGAGAGTGAGAGACCTTGGGACACTCAGCCCTAAACAGGATGTCTCCATCAAATCCCTCCTCTCCGGGCTTAGAGAAGCCTGTGGAAAAGGAGGCAGAAAGAGTAAGAGCCAGAGAGGATGGAGGACACCAAGAAAACCAAGCCCCTATAATCAATAGGATCAATATATATATATATGAACTCACAGAGACCCAGGCAGTATGCACAGGACCTACGTGGGTCTGCACCAGCTGGGGTCCTAGAGCTGAAAAGAGAAGTGGACACATGCCCCAATCCCTGACCAGAGCAATCTCCAACTGATAGCCACTCACACATGAAAATTTAGTTTCCTCCAAGGTTGTCCCACTGGAGAAACAAACCACTCTTACAGGTGGGCACATGCCCAGCAGTCAAAGATCAACAGAAAATGAACTCAACAACATCATTGGAGATTCCTTGTCTCATAAGGTCATACCAGGGATTTTTTTTAAAATTTAATTTTATCTTATCTTGTAAGATAGATAGATAGATAGATAGATAGATAGATAGATAGATAGATAGATAGATAGATAGATAATTTTCTCCCCTTTTATCCTACATGTCCTCTTTGTATATATTGTAAAGTTTAGTGCTTTTATAAGGTTCCTTAGTTTGCAACTGAGAAGGTCTCTCTGTAGATACCTGCTTCTTGTACATTTTCTTGGGCTCTTTTTCTTATGTTTGTTTTATTCCGCTGTATTAGTCCTTGTTTATTTTCTTTTAACTATCCCTTAGAAGCCTGTTTGTTTTCTGATGAGAAAAGGAGTAGATCCGATGAGAGAGGGTGTGGGGAGGAACTGGGAGGAGTAGAGGGAGGGGAAACTGTAATCAGGGTGTACTATATGAGGGGGGAGCCATTGTCAATAAAAAGGAAAAAAGGACTAAGTGGTAAAAAAATATTATATGATATATGTAATAAATATGTTAACACAGTAACACTTTAAGTCAGTTTTCTGTTTTGAACATTGTAGGAAACAGATTAAGAATTTTACCTTAAACCATGGAATAGCAATATTTTAAGCTTACTAAAGAAACATTCAAATTTTTGTTTAACTGGATTTAAGTTAGCAATTACTACTGGGGAATTTTGAGTTCCTTCTTTTGGTTAGTAAAGAATGTTGAGGGCCAGTAGGACAGCCCAGCAGGTAAAGGTACTTGCTACCAAGCCCAGCTGCTGAAGTTCAAAGACCCGAACCCACACAGTGGAAGTAGAGAACTGACTCTTGCAAGTTGTCCTCTGTCCTTCACACAGGTACTGTGGCATGTGTGCAGCTACACACACACACACACACACACACACACACACACACCAAATAAACAGACAAATGTAATAATTTAAAACATCTTTCAAGAGATTAGAAAAAGACTCAGAAGGAAGCCTGGGGACTTTCATTGGTGTTTGACAAAAAACAAAATCAAAACAAAACAAAACAAGCCAACAGGATGTAAGGGCTGTACATCTTGGCACCATGCAGTTGGGGAGAATGAAGAAGGGAAAGCCATGCTCCAGGCCAAGAAACCAGGCAGGTTCTGAGTGATGTCAACAAGCAAGCACCTGGCACACAGACAGCCTCACGGCTCACAGGCAACCATAGCAGAAGTAGGTGGAGGGTGGTTCCAGAGAAAAGAAAGACAATAGTGTCAAGAAGTTTGCTCTCTCAGGTTTTGACTACTATTCAAAAGAAAAAGAAAGGAAAACAAGGAAAATTACACGTTTCTAAGTTACAGTTCCCAAAGCCAGGAGGCCAAATGGTAGAAGACTCTAAGTGATTGCACAGAGGAGACGATTCTGGAAAGAATGAGGACATTATGGCATCAAGCAGAAAATTATTCCTCCCCTCACCTTAGCATGTCTTCAGGTCAATCAGATTTCCTGGTGGATGTTCTTCCATCCAGGTGACCGACAAGACTATCTGGAATAACTCTTAAGAGAGGAAACACTGATAAAGAATATTTTAACCTATGGATCAGATCACAATATCCCATCTCTACCTAGGGTCAGAGATATTCTATTCTTTTGATCAAGAGCCTTAGGCTGATGGTACACTTTTAGTGTTACTAGAGAAAGCGAGGTGAGGCCCAAAGTCAACCATGAGCGAGGGGTCATCCTCAATGTCCCCTAAGACCATCTGGATCTAGGGGTTAAGATACCAAAACTATTTAGCAAATGGATTGAGAAAGAACAGGGGATAAATATAATCCCTTTCCACCATGAAAACCCAGAGGTGCAATGTCAAGGCTGACCACCATCATGTATAGTGTCTGGCTTCCAGGCAGTGCTGTTCGTTCTGCTCATTCAGGAGAAAGGAGCTAAGAAACCAGAGCTCCTTCCTGGCACTGCTGTTCTCCAGCCAGAACAAAACCAAGGATATTTCCAGCTTCGGGCTAAGGACAAGACCATGATCTGTAAATATTCCATGTCCCTGTCCCTAAATGCCTGACCCATTTCTGTCTCCCATTCTCATTATAGTAAAAGGTACAGGAGATGGGCCTTTTCACCTTCTGTAATAAAACAGAGGCTTGCTTGGGTATCCTGCAAATGTTTCTCAGTCCAAAGCATACTGAAGCATCGCTCACAGAATCACCATTTATAAAGAAATTGGCACACGGTATAAAATTCTAAGAAACAGTCTTTGAGGTCCTTGGCTTCCCTTGAACTTTAGTAGATAATGTCATCTATAAACCTGATGAACAATACGCCATGTCCCTTAGTTCATCAAGCTAACACATTGAATTTTACATGTGAGCAGGTTACCTTATAATACAAAAAGGCTAAAAGGTCTCCAGGAAGCAGAAAGGCAAGGATAAAATTACATTTTAAGAAGGGTATTCCCATGACCTCGACCATAAATTGACCAAAGATTAGCACTCTTTTACACTCTAAATCCATCTAGCCATTAACCTCCCTGTCCTGTTTTCCCACCATGAAATTGTGCTGTAACTACTGTTAGAGTCATCCACCCTTGCCACCAATTATTTAATTTGGTATAAGGAGAGTCTAATGGGCAGAAGGGCAGTCAAGCCTTAGAACAAGAAACATGTCCATTAAGACATAAATCAAGTGTAGCAGAGATGCCATCTATAGGATATTGGAGCCTATGATATATGTTTGGTCAGCAACTTTTGTTATTGATTGAAAATACCATTTATGAGGAGGGAAAAATTTCAGTCTCATCAAAGCAAAGGTGTCAGATATTAAGAAAAGCAAAACCTGAATGCACCAGTGAGTGAAGCTGCCAAGTATCAATTCAATTTTGTCATTTAAATATACATGTATGTACCTAAAGAGAGAGCAAGAGAGACAGAGACAGAGACAGAGACAGAGAAGGGGTTAGAAGTGTCTAGATGAGTGGTGGAAGGGGGCCAAAATAGGGTAACAGGAATAAATGCAATCAAAGCACATTATGTACATGTATGAAAATGCTTTAGTGAGATCCTTTGCTATATGTATATATATATATATGCTATATGCTCACAGAAACACTAAGAATACAAAACATTCATAGACCACCCACTGTAAGCTGAGCACACTGCTGGTGTTCAGAGTTACACAGCTGTAGGTTTAGGGGTGGTAGGGAGCAAGCTTGCTTTCTTCAGGGAATCCACAGTCTGCAATTGGAGATGCCCTGGCACTTGTAAGTTCAACATGGATGTTAACCTTGGGACTAAGTCTCCATTCCCAGGGTGATGGGCAGAGACAGGGGTATGCCTACAGGCAGGGGTGAGAGAAGACTTGCTCATGATGGAGCCGTGCTTGCGTTTGCTCTAAAGCATTGAGAAGCGGGTAAAGAGGGGAAGAAATATTTTCTAGGTTGAAAGGACTGGGGAGAGAAGACACAGGGAAAGGAGAAAGGCAGTGCAGGCTGTGCGGGACTGTTACGTGACAGGCTGAGAAATGTGACACCATCCTTCTCTTCCTAGCCCAAAGCAGGAGGATGTGTGCTGAAGGCTGCCTGGAGCCCTCCAGGTTCACAAGCTAGCACCTTGGCTCCAACATGGTATTTGGAGATGGGCCCTTAGGAAGTGATTAGGTTTGTATTAGGTCACGAGATTGATGTCCAGGTTTGATGGCCCAAATGCCTTTATAAGAGCAGGCACCAAGGATCTTTCTGGGTCTCTCTTCTCCTTTCCTCTAACTCTTGGGGATGAAAAGATAAACATCTGTAAACTAGAAGAAGACTTTTCCTGAATCAGGAGAGTAGGGTAGACACTGATGTCTGGGAGGATTTACATAAAAAGCTACAAGAGAAATCTGTTGGCAAAAAGGAGAGTTGGAACCTCAGCTCCTCACCTCCCTCTGGGGCTAACAGGTACAACCAGGGACAAAGCTTTCACTGTGCAAATGACTCTCAAGGCCCCAGCCCTTTATGGACCACTATTGAGCGTCTAGAGCATTTCTCTATTATAGCCCATTTCTCTGTCCTTAAAAGCATATTGTTCCTTAATGGAAATATCTCTGTCTGCTGTAAGTGTGTGTTCCTGCTCAATTCTTTGTTTCAAGACATACGAACCTGAAAACCCTGGTAGATATCACCAAACATTGATACCATATCATCAGTGATCAAACTGACTGGCACCTTGATCTAGACTAATGGTTCTCAAACTTCCTAATGTTGTGATCCTTCAGTACAGTTCCTCATGTTGTAGGGACCCTCAACTATGAAATTACATTGCTGCTACTTCACAACTGTACTTTAGCTGCTGTTATGAATTGTATTGTAAGTATATGATATGCAGGATATCTGAGATGTAACCCCTGTGGCGGTTGTAACCCACAGAGTAAGAGCCATTGATCGAGATCTTCAAGTCTCCAGATCGAGAAATAATCCTGTGCTATAACCACTCAACCTTTATGGTATTTTATTATGGCCACTACTGTGTTGCTATAAAGGTTAGTCTTCATTGTCAACATAGCTGGACTAGAATCAACTCTATATCTGTCAGGATGTCTCCATTAAGATGTACCTGAAGAGGAAGGACCCACCCCAAATGTGGGCAGCATCATTACTTGAGTCTGAGGTTAA
The DNA here is from genome assembly GCF_900095145.1 of Mus pahari. Classification (NCBI taxonomy): domain Eukaryota; kingdom Metazoa; phylum Chordata; class Mammalia; order Rodentia; family Muridae; genus Mus; species Mus pahari. The sequence continues at coordinate 27,355,822 of NC_034600.1, forward strand.
ATTAAAAGAGAAAAACAAGCAGAGATCCTGCATTCATCTCTCTCTATTGTAGCGACACCCATGTGACCCATTGCCACATGCAGCCACCACCATGCCTCCCCTATGATGGGCCAGGTCCTCTCAGAATCTAAGCCAGGATAAACCTTTTCTCTCTTAAATTACGTTATGGATAGCCAGCTGCTTTCTGCTTTGATTAAAGGACAACTTCACAGGAGGAAACTTGTGCCTGGTACTATAAATGCCCTAGGGGCAAACCTTCTGCTATCATTCAGCTAAGAGGACATGATGTCAAAGTGTCTTCCGTGGGTATCTCTGTGCTCATAGATTAATACAGATCTCAGTCCTCATCAAGATTGCTTTTCATTATTTCATCTACACAGTCAGTTTTAGATTCCACACAGTAAGGACTGTAAAGATTGAAGAGTGTAACTACCAAGTTAGGCCAATGAACATTTGACACATCGTTCGGCCATCAATCAGTCCCTTTCGTCTGTCCTATGGGACAGGCTTAAGGACTGTGTTCTAATCAGGATTCAGAGACCTGTCAGTCAGCTTTAGTTCTCACAAACCAGGAAAGGTTACACAAAACGAAGAGTGAAGAAGGATTAGACTCTGGCTCAGCTGGATCTCAGTATCAAGACAGCATCCTTTTTGTTTGTAATACATAGTTGTTTTTAGAGATACGAGCCAAACCCCCTTTTCCAACCCCACCTTACATATCACAGAGATGTCTCCTGTGAAACAAAATTGACAGAATTCTCTTTTATAGGTTACGAATGTGAGGACAGTCACCATCAGTTATGAAAGCAATTTCCAGCAGTGCCACTCCAAACCACAGCATATTGGAGCAGGGAAGGTCCCCAGAGAGCATATGCTTCAACTAGCACTATTGTGTAGATAGGAATACTGAGAATGGTTGATTGGCTAATGACCACGTATGGTATCTATAACTCAGCTTGAACTACGTAGCCCAGCTTTCTTACCCTTGCATTTGTACTGTGGCCCACTGCCCCTTAAATGCTTAGAGATGGGGAAATGCTATATAAGAGTTAGGGCTTTTCAGCCAGTTCGTCTTAAAACAAGTATTATCTCTTTTATGACATGGCAATGGGAGAAGACATTGATTCTCAGAGTAAACCAAACAGTTCACAGATTGCTAATACATTATTCTCAGATGCATCTTATCTTCTACATCGAGTTCTATTCATGCTTCAAATGTCTTTGGATGTGTTCTCACAAGCTTTAACCATGCTGTTAGAGAAACATACCAGTTTCCAGCTTCCATACCATTCATTGGCAGTGTCTTTCTTTTATTTTTATAAAGGTCAGTGAACAAAATTTTCACTTTGAAATGCAATCCCCAGGATTACAGACCTTCTAGAGAATTCTGCCTAATGTTCCAGTTGGCACACACACCACGGAACCAATTTCTGACCCGTGAAGGCAACACTATCTCATGGAGAGCTTTCGTGTGATTCTTTTTGTTAATGGAACCAGTGATATTCAATTGAATTCAATCATCTCTTTGCAGGATGCTGCAACTCTGTGCCACAGAAGAATATGAGTGAGCTCTTTTGAGATGCCAGAAAACTAGACTGGTAGCTTTTGTCTTCTCCTAGAATAATGTGAGGAATCATGTAAGATTTCTGCCTGCATTTAGAGTCTGTCACTTTCCCAACAGGTATCTTAGAGGTGCAAGGCTGATGTGTTGTGGAGAGATGGAAGAGGGATGGTCCCTTATTTTCCTTCTTTTTTTATTAGATAGTTCCTTTATTTACATTTCAAATGTTACCTCATTTCTTGGTTTCCCCTCCGAAAACCCCCTATTCCCTCTCCTCACCCCCTGTTCACCAACCCACCTACTCCTGCTTCCTGGCCCTGGCATTCTCCTGTACTGGGGCTTAGAGCCTTCACAGGACCAAAGGCCTCTCCTCCCATTGATGACCAACAAGGCTATCCTCTGCTACATATGTGGGTGGAGCCATGAGTCCCACCATGTGTATTCTTTGGTTCATGGTTTAGTCCCTGGGAGCTCTGGGGGTACTGGTTGGTTCATATTGTTGTTCCTCCTACGGGGCTGCAAACCCCTTCAGCTCTTTGGGTCCTTTCTCTACCTCCTCCACTGGGGGCCCTGTGCTCAGTCCAATGGTTGGCTGAGAGCATCCACCTCTATTTGTCAGGCACTGGCAGTTTCATAAAAACTTATTCTTGCCATTACAACAGATACAATTCTGACAGCAAATATTCTGACAGATATCCAAACATACAGTCTATCTCTTTATATTCAAGAATTTCTGAGCATTACAATTCAGTCAATGTTTTACAAAAATTTTCTTCAAATGAGATCATGTCCATATTTCACTGAGCAATTGAAGACTGGGAACAGAGTCTGGTACTAAATTTTAAAATGTGTAGAAAGTGTTTAACACAATCTTTGGCACCTGTACTGGCTAGTTTTGTGTCAACTTGACACAGCTGGAGTTATCACAGAGAAAGGAGCTTTAGTTGGGGAAATGCCCCCATGAGATCCAGCTGTGGGGCATTTTCTCAATTAGTGATCAAGGGGGAGAGGCCCCTTGTGGGTGGGACCATCTCTGGGCTGGTAGTCTTGGATTCTATAAGAGAGCAGGCTGAGCAAGCCAGGGGAGGCAAGCCAGTAAAGAACATCCCTCCATGGCTTCTGCATCAGCTCCTGCTTTCTGACCTGCTTGAGTTCCAGTCCTGCATCCTTTGGTGATCAACAGCAGTATGGAAATGTAAGCCAAATAAACCCTTTCCTCCCCAACTTGCTTCTTGGTCATGATGTTTGTGCAGGAATAGAAACCTTGACTAAGACAGCACCTAACAAGAGTTTAGTAAATAATAATGTCTTATTAATTATATATTGGTATAATCCAGTAAGACAACAAAACTGGTCAGACATAATAAATTACAGATAAACATAGCTGTTACCACATGTGGTAAGTGTCTTAGTTAGGGTTATTGTTGCTGCAATGAAACATCATGACCAAAGCAAGTTTGAGGAGGAAAGGGTTTATTTGGCTTATACTTCCATGTCACTGTTCATCGTTGAAGGAAGTCAGGACAGCAATCTGGAAGCAGGGGCTGATGCAGAGGCCATGGAGGGGTCTTACTTACTGGTTTGCTCCTCATGGCTTGCTTAACCTGCCTTCTTATAGAATCCAGGACTACAGCCTAGGGATGACACCACCCACAAGAGCTGAACCCTCCCCCATGAGTCAGGAGTTAAGGAAATGCCCTACAGCTGGATCTTATGAAGGCATTTTTTTTTTCATTTGAGGTTCCCTCCTTTCAGATGACTCTTGTTTGCGTCAAGCTGATAACTAGACAGCACAGTAACCTTAAGTTGCAAGTCCTCGAGAAAATGCATAATTAATATCGCTTTAGAGCCTAAGACTTGGAGCTCTGCAGCTCTGGTTTCCCTGGGTTCTGTTTAATCCCCTTCCTGCATTCTTCCTAATCACCTCCCTGGGAACCAGAGAGTGCCCCAGGACTTCCCAAGCAGGCTCCTGCTTCTAGGATTGCCTTGCCTGGGCAAACACCCCTGGGAGTCTCCTGGGGATAGGTGGCCTGGTCCCTGGGATACACAAAGGATTATGACTAAACAAGCCATGCACAGTGAGTATGCCTGCCCTGGAGGAAGGACATATGAGAGAGGACAGACTGGGGACAAGGAATTTTAAAGGGATGGCTTGAAGTGTTTGGAAGAGGGGTAAAGTGTGGTCCCCTAGACACTAATGGGTTTAGACAGGAGCTGGGAGGTCTGGTAGGTAAATGAGATCTAGACAGGCAAAGACTGGACTAAAGCAGGGCAGGAGGCTACTATCAACCTTTTAATATACTGGAGAAAGCCTTTAAACACACATATTTTGAAACTAGCTGAGACAAAATAGAAATGGAAGATAATAGATCCAAAAAAAACAAGGAGATGCCCCCCTTTAAAGGTGATGAGAAGATGTAAGTTATGTTTTCTGCCCCTCTAGCCAGATGTGTTTGTTCCCTTGTTAGTATTCAGTTGGGCTGCTCATGTATCTCCCTAGTGCTCTCGTTTATGTAAGGTTTGGAATGGAGTCTATATAGGAGTTGCCAAGTTACCACAAGGGGCTTGGGAAAACGAGAAAAAGATATTAGGGACACATTTCCCTCTACATCTATAAACTCAATTAAGCAGGGAGAGATTACAGGGAGAGAGTCAGAGCATAGCTAAGCTCAGGGGCTCTGCCACCAAATTTTGAGGTGTTCGGCTTCTTTTCCCAGTCTCTACCTTAAACATGGATGATTTATGCATGTAGAAGCTTATATTCTCCTGTCGTGGCTTTAGTGAAAACTGAACAACCACGTTGGAAGGAAACGTGTCTCCATTCAGTTTCTGAATCTCGTTCCTAAGCAGAGTGGTTTCCACAATGACTTCCCCACTCTGCATTCCCTCTAGGGTGCATGAAGAAGCTCTCTGACTTCTCCAAACCCTGTCTTTTGTCTCCTGTGATTCCTTGTACAGATCTGAGCTGCACCTCCCTGGGTTAGTGATGCCGAGGACTCTCTCAACCCCTGTAGCTGTTTCTCACCTTTTCTTTAGAGAGATGCCTTTTCAGGTACTTAGGCCACATTTAATTGTTTTTTGTCGTTTTGGGGTCCCCCTTCATTTTACTATAATATCTCTCATCCTGTATAACTGAGGTTTTCAGCTTTGTGGACAAAGCTTTTAATTTAATGTGGACAAAGCTTTTTCTTTTAATTGTTTTATTTATTTACATTCCAAATGTTCCCCCCCCTTCATGGTCCCCCCTCCAAGAGTTCTAAACATCCCCCACTCCCTTTCACCTCTGAGAAGGGTGCTCCCTCACCCACCCCACCCCACCCCACCCAGACCCCTATATCCCCACACCCACATCCTTCCAACATCCACCCACATCCTTCCAACATCCCCACCCCAACCCCCACCTCCACCTCCACCCCTCCAATCCCCTCACACACATACCCCAGAACCTCACCCCATCTCCCTTCCCTGGGGCGTCAAGTCGCTATAGGATTAGGCATATCCTCTCCCACTGAGGCCAGACAAGGCAGTGCTCTGCTATAAAAGTGCTGGGGGCCATGGACCAGCTCCTGTATGCTGTTTGGTTGATAGCTTAGTCTCTGGGAGCTCCCCAGGGTACAATTTAGTTGATACTGTTGAGTTTCCTATGGGGCTGCCAAAAAATGGGGCAGAGGTTGAAGAAAATGTCATCCAATGACTGCCCAACTTGGGATCTATCCCATGAGTGGGCACCAAACCCTAGCACTTTAACTGATGTCATGTTGTGCTTGCAGACAGGAGCCTGGCATGGCTGTTCTCTGAGAGGCTCTGCCAGCAGCTGACTGAGAGAGGTGCAGATACTTACAGCCAAGCATTGGACTGAGGTTGGGGACCCCTATGGAAGAGTTAGGGGAAAGATTGAATGACAAGTACTCTTTAACCACAGCATATTCCTAACCACAACACTGCCTGTTCTTAGCAATGGGGAGAAAAAGGGCTCATACAGGACCCCAGCAAGGTATGAAAGTCTTCTCAAACAGGAAAGTGTGGTTTCTCGAGCAAATTTTTCTGAGATATCCTTGATCTCCATGCTGGCCACTATAATGAGTATGAGTCTCGGGACAAAGGTAAGATGTGAGGAAACTGCAATTTGCTTCATTTTTCCCAATAATCAGAAATGATTTTTTAGTTCAAACCCGTTTTATAGATAGAAAATTTAATTATATACTATAGATATAATTTATATACACACAGACACATACAGAGAGAGACACACACAGATATATATATATATATATATATATATATATATATATATATATATATATATATATTCCACATTTCCTTCTTTCCCATAAAGTTAAATGTGAATTCTGGACAGCTAGCCAAGAGGGTGACGATGACACTAAGGTAGGGACGAGGGCAGGATGGTGTAGAGATACAGCCACTGTTGAGTCTACTGGAGCAATCATTCTCCACACTAGTCTCCTCTCACTTAAATGTTCTGCTTGGTTCTGGTGTCCAGACCAGTATCAGGCCTATTTTGTCACTGATGAACCCCAGGACTCTCTCCAGGTCCTCTGTCATTGATGCCATGTCCACAGTAGAAACAATATGCTCTGATGCTCCGTGAGTACTGCTGAAGGTCACAGATGCTCTCGGATCATCTGCCTAAATGCTTCATGTCTCTCTTCTATTGCTTCCCAGGCATGTTGAATGTTGATACGTTTCCAGATGTTTGACACCAGGTCTGACTTCAATTAGAAAACAAAGAGCAGAATTGGCCTAGTGTCCAAAATTTGAAAATATATTTGGTTTGGGGCATGTGCTCATCTAATCTCTCATACTGGGTTTAAATGATTAAATGGTGTCTGCCTTGCTTTCTTGATCTGTTTTGTGCTGCGATAGCAGGAAAACAGTTGGGCAATTGATAAAGAGCAGAAATGTATTGGGTTACCATTTTGAAGGCTTGGAATCCAATACAAATGTAACGTGCCCAGGGTATTTCGTATTAAGCCCCCAACACACAACTTTTGACAGAGACAGCCAAACAAAACATAGCATCGCAGCATCTTACAGCGCTCTGCCTCTTCCCTAACCTCAGGACTCGCAGTTCTCTAGGGGGAAAACATGCTCTCCTGACAACATGTGTTCCTCCTAACCTACTGAGTTTTAATGTGAATACCATCATGTACTTGGCTTTTTAACATAACTTTTGAGATCCTAAATTCCTTTCAAACTATAAATTTCCCAAGAGACCATTTGAACCCCAGCTGAGAAGTGGTTCTTTTCCACCCACTCTCTCTTATCATACTGCTTTCCAGACTTCTTCTGGTCTAGTTTGAATGAGTGGAGAGTGCTTTATTCAATAATAGAGTATTTTTCAAATAGTTAATATTTTACACATTATAATTACTCAACTATGTGGTTCATTTACCAAAGGACCTTGGCCCTGCATGCCTAAGCAAACCTTTAGTTTGGTAGCAATCGATGATTGTATGCACCATTCTGGTTCACATGAGTTTTCTTTCTTTCTTTTGACAGCATCTGATTATATTAGTGTGTATTCATCGGGAACAAAATGGCTCCATTATTCCAGTGACTTGGATTCAGAATCACTAGACCCATCGAATATGCAGATGAAAAGGAAAGTTGGTCTATTCAGCCTATCCCACAACAAGCCAAGAAAACCCTGGCACCAACCAGGAACAACAAAAATGGAAGAAAGTATGTGCTTAATAATCGGTATCATTCTCCGAAGTAAATAAAAGTGCTCAGATGAGTGGCAAAGCTCATTGGTTCTTTTAATATCAATTGCAATGCCATGAATTTTTCCCTTAGCTATTGTTTCTTATTGAAATGAACTGAAATAACTCTAAAAGAAACATCTATTATATGACTACAAATGTTGGAGCAGATATAAATTTGAATAGGCTTATGAGTAGAGTTTCTATCTTTGCCACTGGCTTTTAATTATTTTCCTAAATCACATGTAACTTTGATGAAAGCGAATATGGCTATTTTCTGTCAGCCATGTTTGAACGGTATCAACACAGGAGTCATTTCAACTTGAAATTCAAAGAAACACCTAAGTCAGTGCTTCAGATGATTTGATGATTTATCCCAGCTCCTATTCAGATGCGTGCCAAGGAGAGAAAAGAATGAAAACATATCCAACAACTCATTGAAGCTAACTACCAGTTCATCTGGTTTATTGACTAGGTCATGTTGTTGGGAATGATAGACCATGTTAACTTAAAAATAGATTCAATTACTCTCTCAGATCAACCCTTCTAATAGTCCATGTTCTCTTGAGTTTTGCCATTTGAAAAAGAATCTTTCCTGTTTATAAAACAAGTAAATGTTTATTTTTAATGAGAAAAATATATAAAATAATTTTAAAAATCTCCCCCATCCTACCCCCATGAAGTCATGATTAGCCTAGTGCTAGTCCTTGAAATACAAGCAGAGTTTGAGCTCTTGGAGTCCCTGGATGACCAAGATGGATCTGAACCAGGCCTGTTCAGTTTCAGAAGTGCCTCTACTGCACACTCCTCTTACCCATCCCAACCCACCTCAAATTCCATCGCTCTTGAGTCCTAGAATGGGCACAGTGGGTGATACTTATGATCTCAGCACTTGGGATGTGGAGGCATGAAGAGAGCTAGTTCAAGAGTCTCCTCATCTACATAGGTAGTTCAAGACCAGCATGGACAGGGGATCCTATAGCACTCTGAGAGGTGATTGATGTCACATGATAAGTAGACAGTACACACACCCAAAGACAGGAGCCTTTCTGGGTAGTAAGCCATGTGTCAAAATGTTACATGCTGAGTAGGTACTTCTGTTTATTCCTAAAACAGAGTATCTCCTCTCCCCCAACCCCCAGAGCCTACACTTTTACCAGGATGAAACAATTCCTTAGATTAAAAAACTGACAACAAAGTATTGCACATTAAAATTAAAATGTGAATTCCACTATTTTCAGCTCAGTTGCCTATAAATTACATAATGTATTAGAGAAAAAGTACATTAAAACCTGAGATAGTGTTTCTTCTATAGACATTGAGAAGAAATGTGTTGGGGCTTGGTGTGTTGATCATAGGAATGCTGTTTGGGGGAAGTCAATAGAAAGTGATTGTCCCTTGAGTGGCACAAGCCTATAAATGATTGGCTCTGTGACCCTGGACTTGAGATGCCATTTGCTTATTCATTAAATAAATATTTCTAAATGTTTAACTATGTGACCAGATCTGTGCTAAAAATTTGTTATAACAGTAAATAAATACAGTATCTACTATCTATGAGTTATCTAATGGTGTGCTAATACATACAGTTGAAAAATAAGATAGTCATCTCTACTTCCCAAGGCTGTGGTGTTTGGCCAAGATGATTATATATGGAGCTTGAAAACCAGGCATAATGGCACTTACTTGTAAGCCTAACACTGGGAGGTCGAGATGGGCAGATTCCTGGGGCTCACCAACAAACTTGCCTAGAATAATAGGCAAGCTCCAGCCCAATGAGAGGCCCTGTGTTAAAACAGAAGCTATGACATTCTTGTGGAATACTATCTGACGTGGCCCTCTGGCCTCCACACGCACACATGTGCACACACACAAATGCATGTGACCTGTACATGTGCACAAACAGACATTAAACAGATAGGACATATACATAAGTGTGTGCACACACTGGCACACACACACACAAACACACATGCACACACACATACACACACACATACACACACACATACACACACACATACACACACATACACACACACACACACACACACACACACACACACACAACTATAGTTAATTTCTAGAGACTCTTCATCTATATTCTACTCCCTGAACGGGATCCTGGATGCCTCAGCCCTAGCCAAAGTCAACGTTCCCTCACTTATGCTCCCTGTGTTTCAATGTATCTAAAGGGAAGCTAGAGTGACCAACTGCATCATGGACTGAAGGATTCTGGGATTCTCACTTTCATGAGTTCCACTGAATCTAAATTGCATGTATTTTCCCACCATATGAGAAAGAGAATTTGGTCAATTTGTAAGTTTTTTCCAACCAAACTGGCTTGATCTTTCTCTTAGACAATGAATCCTTAGAATATAGAACAAAAGCTGTTTGGGGTAAGTCAAGAAATATATAAAAATAGATTAATTGCTTTGCATATATAATAGTAGCTCAGGCTTGGAAGAAAACCAAGGTCAAAACTAAAAGTCTAGAGCAAGGCTCTTTAGGTAGTGAGGTAAATATAGAGGAAAGAGGGACCTGAATAAAGTCACAGTACGAATGTATGGAAAGGTCATAAGGACATCACACTGTTAATGTTTTCCCCCAAAATATAATACTCATAAGTATTGCATCAATATACATATGAAGTTTAAATAAATTTTTCTCATTTGAGCTAACAGGGCTTCCTCCAAGAGCCAAAGATCACCTAGCAAAAACCTCAAGGGAGGGCATAAGAACTCCTCTTTTAGCTGTGGGTCAACATTGTCCAAGACACTCCCCAAAACGTATAGAATATTGCTATTGCCCTTAGCTTCCCCTAAAGGTGGAAAGTGAGTCCCTGTTGCTGAAGACACCATACATTTCAGACATAACACCCAGGAGCTGAGCTGGAACTGACCTGCAACCTCCCCTCCCTGAGGTCAGGCTTTCATGGTACCAGAAAGCATCGTGCAAACTTCCAGAGGAGAGCAACCAAACAGTCTTGCTCAGATACGAACTGTAACCCTTACCAACATTCTATCACAACATCAAAAAAGTAAAACCACCACCAAGAACACTCCCCTCCCTGGAACCAACTGGTTGTCTTGACTCTTACTGGTATTTTTGCCCACCCCCAGACATGGTATTTTCCAAGCCTCACACTCCGATACCCGAACGGCAGTAAGAGCTTCTAATCAGCAACTACAATTAGCCATGTGACAATATAACTACGTTCATGTGACAATATAACTACATTTGCAGCACCAGAGGAAAGGGGAGCAGGGGCAGAGCTGCCAGTCTAAAAGACAAGGACAATTATTTGTACCCTACCATGTTGGTGGGGACTCTGTATGGCACAGAACAAGCCCTAGTGCATTTTGCCTTGGTTGGCTGGAAACTTAGATGGGAGAACATTCCTCTGGGTTACAAAGTGAAATATAACACATAATGGGTTGCTAGAGTTTCCTTTCTGTTAAAATTTAATAAAAATGGACCATGGAGTTCATGAAAGAGACTGGAAGCAGCAGAGTGTCTGCCTCTTCCTTCAAGAGGAACCTAAACACACACACACACACACACACACACACACACACACACAAGGGAAGGAGGAAAGAGAGGGGAAGGGGGAGAGAAGGGGAAAGAGAGATAGGGGAGAGGGACAGAGAGGGGGGGAGAGGAGGTGCAAGAGAGATCACATTGGTTTTTTAGGTTGTGGGTATGTTTAATGTCACTTAAGTGACAGAGGGCCCATGGTGCCTCCATAGGGCATTAGAGAAAGCTGAAATCAACAAATACAGCTCTTGAATAGGCTTCTAGTATTTCTCTATCTTGATAACTCTCTTCCTTCTCAGAGTTTTAAGGGTAGTGTTCTACAAATGAGAGAATGGTGCTGGAGAGTTGACTCAGCAGTTAAGGACACTGACTGTTCTTCCAGAGGACCTGGGTTTAATTCCCAGAACCCACATGGTGGCAGTCAACCATCTATAACTCCAGTCCCAGGGAATCTGGAGCCCTCTTCTGACATTTGTAGACACCAAGCACACGTGTGCTGCACATGTATAGAGACAGACAAAACACTCCTAAACAGAAAATCATAAACTCAATCTAAAAGAAAAATTCAAAAGACAAATGTACCTTTTTGTTACGAAAAGTTCTTGCTGTGTTCTGGAATAAGCTTGGGGGACATATATGGCAGGACCAAGGTCACCTGCTACTTCTAAGCCAGCAACATTTATTACTTTGCTCTTCAATCTGAAGGTCCAGATACAGTAGGAATCTCTTGTTTTGGTTTCATGCACAGGGCCACTCATGGATATTGTTCAGTTCTTAACAGGTATGGTTTTGGTAAAGATGACCAGCATCATGAATGTCAAGGACTCCACACTGGGTGGCTTCTATGGCACCCATAGCAAAAACAATTGCTAGAGCTGTGTGGTACAATGATACTGATGTCTTTGTTTCGTGCAATCAATGTTCCCATTTTGTCACTTCCCAGCAGCCATTATCACTTACACATCCTGAGGGAGGTGCAGGGCCTTACTCCAGCACACTGCCTCCTGACCCCTCCATCCTCTCCATGAAAGAATGGAATGGGCCCAATCTTGTGACAGTCTCAAGCTACTATGACTTCAAAATAGCAATGGCCATGTTGTGGCTGGAGGACAGAATTCCTCAGCATTGGCAAGCCCTGCCTTGCTCCTCCTATTTCAGATAACCTCTAGTTACAGCGTTACATGACTCTGCCCTGTGTATGACCCTGAACATAAATCTTGTTTCCTAAGAATGATAGTCACTGCCTAAGACTCACCTAACCCCAATAAGTCTTCATTATAACTATCCATAGTTATATCTGCAGACACTCTATTTCCAAATAAGGTTAAGCTCTAGTTCCAGGCAAAATTGGATGAGGGGTGGTGACTGCTTAGCTCCCTCAGAAGGTGAACAGCACCCTGTTTTATAGAGACCTTTATAATTTGTATTATTATTATTATTATTATTATTTTCAAGAAAGCAAGCAGGACAGTCACTTGCCTCTTTTTTCCAACGACAGCTTTGGAAGAGAGGGCACTAGATTCCACAGAGTGAGCTGGGAAATCATGTGACACTTCCAGAGAGGAGACTGGAAGGAAGCAGGAACATCTGGCTGCTCACCTCTCTCCTCCCTGTGGAACTGGGCTTGGATTCTACCTGCATTCACAGCATGGAGATCTAAATGTTCATGTTGTTCCAAGGCTCATCTGAATCCCCACTTGGAATTCTATCCGGAGCAACCCGACACCCGATCAGGCAAAGAAGCTGTATTTGTTTCCCATTTTGCTTTGCAGTGAGGGCACAAATCACTGATGCAGGTATGACTCAAACTGCTGACTAATCAGACTGCTTCTGCTCAAAGGATAAGAACAAGGACTCTCGCAGGGAACTGGCAGCCAAGAACTTGACGTTCGGGGGCTATTATAGACCAAGGGAATTTGTTCGCTCACGTGACCGCTATTGATGGCTCTTCTTGGATGGAAGCAAAGGAGAAAATACAAGAGTACCTTTGCCTTGTCTCCTTGCCAAATCTTGAGATCACTAGAGAACTTTAGAACATTCAAGAATCCTTTAAGATAAAATAGTATCATTCTGTCCTGGTCGCAGTGGCAGATGGGACGACCGAGAGTTACTTGGAAACAAAAGCAGCACATTAATGGCACTTTTGGAGGCACCGTTACACTTAACGTTCAGTTGTCAGAAAGAAATAGGACTTGGGTCTCATTCATAGAAGTTAATTATACATACTTTGCATTTCCTAGCAGGATCTGGCCATCTGGAGAGTCTGAGTGAGTGATAGCTCTTGCCATGATCTGCTGTCCTTGGGTAACAGTCATCTTCCTAGCAGACTCTAAGAAACACTTTAAGTAAAGCGTTATTAAGATTGGCTCTCAAGTCTAGATAATAGTTGTATGCCTCTGACTTGTGCTTAAGGGTGGGTTAGTAGACAGGAATCAGGGCTTCCCAGGGTCCAGTCTAGAACTGGTAGTTTCAACTTAGGAGGGTGACATGAGGTTGTGCCATTATGTTCTACAGATAGATGAGTTACTAACTGTAGTTTACTCCATTTGCTGCCCACTCTGTACATATCAACTCTGTCCTTGGCGTTCTGGGCAGTGGCCCTGTCCTCACAGTTCTGACACACGTACACTAACATGAGAAGTCCTAGGACACTAGAGATAACAGGTGGTATCACTGCATCTGCCACTCTCGGCCTGTTTTTCAACACTGTGGCCTTTCCAACCATTGATTCCAAGAGACCCCGATCAGAAATACCTCAAAGGTTTTCAGTCAGTGCTCTGGGATTTCCAAAGACCTATTGTTGGACAACAAAATCCCTTAGCCAACAGAAACGGTATTTGAATACACTGGATGTTAATCACCTGAACAAATGGGACACTGTGAAAGCATAATCAAGTTATAGCTATTAAACACCCACCCCTAAGACAAAAGCATGGGTTTGCTTGGGTTGTAATACCTAATCACATTTTAAACATATACATGCTTGCATGAACCTCTTTAATTCTTCATCCCAAGGTATCATGAGCATACTATTCTTAACAGTGTATCAAGACATGACTTTTATTTCTTTTTATTTAAATGAAAGATAAATAGAAAGTTGAGTCCTAAGCAAAAACAAATTTCAAAACAGAATTTCAAAAACAAAGTTAGTAATCTCACTATTAGACTATAATTTAATAAATTGTATATATTTATTTTATATATTATATAATGATTATATAAGGTATATAATGTTTATATAACTTGAATGATGTATGTAGACAATTCCATGGGAGAGCAGATTAGGGTTCAGTAGTTTAACTTGAGGTCTAAAGGAAAATCTAAGTCATTATTTCCTAAATTCTGAAAAACATAGAGGGTCACAGGACTTCATTAATTATATACCATGAGAACAAGGGCCTCAGGCTCTGCATTATTGGAATTTCTCAAATACATGGAAGCCATGTATTTGAAATGTCCAAGCTGAAATGCTAGCTGAATTAATAAAGTAAAACTGCACTTGGGGTGTTGACAGTGTGTGGTGAAGCAGAAAGAAGGGAGCTTGGGAAGAAGGGTGCTTTGAGATTATCTGTAAATGACTTTGCTATTAACAGAGCCTAGGAAGAATAAATGATAAGACCAATAAATGGTATAATTTCTTCTAAAAATAGTTTTGTGATGCTTCAAACTCCTACATATAATACTCAAGATCTTATTACCAATTCTTTGCGTAATCATGGACAGCTGATCTAGATGAATCTGCATGAACTGTATATATGCTAATGAAGGATTAGATGGTGACCAAGGGCCCTGTGAGCCCTAGAGGCCCAGCATTCCATGTTCTTATTCTTTTTTATTTAAAAAGTTTGAAAGTTTCTACATGAGCATTATATTTACATCATTTCCACTTCCTCCATCTCTGCCCTCAAAGTTTTCTCATGTTCCCTCATCCCTTCTTAAACTCATGTGTGGGCATATATTTTTCACAACCTACTTTGATAAGGGTTCAACCTCCCCTCTAGCCCACCACCCACCAGAGGTAGTGGAAAAGAAAGGTTAATATGATATGGGGGAAGTGGACCTGTTTAGAAATAGTTCTTTGGGTCAATTCCAATCTTCATTGTTCTCAGTTCAATACACTAGCAAACACTAAACATGAATCAACAGCTGCAGTCCTGTCCGCTCAACAGACACCACACACGAATCTGCAAGGGCAGTTCAATACAGAATAAAGACTTACCCATCGGTCCCAATTCAAGAAAGTGGCAAGAAGCCACAGGAATCTCAAAAGAAGTTCTTTGGTGAGTATCTCTCTCTGAAGTCACCGCAAGTGAAGCTCAGCAACAAAACATAAGGCAAACTAATGCATGATGTCATCAGCGAAAACTAGAGAGGTAGAGCAAAGCAAACCAATGCTCGAGCTCCCACTGTCTGTGGGGTCATGGTTATATTCTTTCTAAACATCATGCATCCTTCCTTTCCCACATTTGCTATAGAACATTCTTTCACCTGTCTGCCCCAGCAAAACATCATTATAATCTGAGTCTCCAAAGAAACCAGAAATTTCCACTTTAGTCATGACCCTTTATTCTTTAATTATTTTGTTTTACACACACACACACACACAGAGAGAGAGAGAGAGAGAGAGAGAGAGAGAGAGAGAGAGAGAGAGAGAGAGAGAGAGAACTTAATGTTGTACATATGTACACATATATAGAGAGAGCTTTTCTCTACTGGCAGCTTCCTTATCCCCTTCAAACATTATGAGATCTAGCCCTCAGGTAGGAGGTTTCCAGGATCACTTCTTTTTGAGTTCTCCAAGCCCCAAGACCAACATATGTGAGTCATATCTTCAAGTTCTGGGAGGCAACCAAGGATAACAGCAATATCCCATATTGTTTTGGGAATCCCTAGGACTCCCTCACCAACAATCAAGGACTTTTAATGCTGAACACTGGAGGTTTTGTTAGATAGACTATGGCTTTTGAGGGAGCTCTATCCTGCACCAATGATCTAATACCATCTAAACCATGTTTTTCTTTTTCCAAACATCCTTAATGTTATTTTTCCCTCCACCTTCCCTCTCCCTTGATATTTCCTCCCACTCCAGTTAAAGCCCCATTTTCTCTCTTTCCCCTTCATAACACCTTTGCCCTATCTCCCTCTGTATAGCTCCTCTCCCACCCCCTAAGCTCCCTTTCTACTGTCCTGGCTTTATCAACTTCATCTTGGAACTGGAGAACAATTGTGGGGATTGGAATTAGAAAAACAGACATGGGATTTAAATCACAATTCTTTTTCTCAAAGGCTGCTTAACTTTAAGAAAGTGCTGCTTTAATTGAACTCAGAATTCTCAACTTCAAAGTGACAATACCAAGAAGCGTTTTACACTGTGCTCTAGAACACAGCTCTAACGCACACCAAGTATCCACCCAGCTTGGTGCCTGGTGTGTGGTGTCTGGTGTGTGGTTGCCCAAGCCTCCACACCATCCTGTTCCAGTCCCCCAGCCTGACCTTCTGCACACCTTTCAAACCCTGTGTAAATATCCCCTTTCCATCACACAGATACAATAATCTTGCATTCAGTTGGTTTGCTGTTGTCCTGCCAGAATGAATTCCTACCAGATAATGAGCTAGCTTGATAACGTCAGAGATCAAAGAGAAAGGCTTGCACAGTTCTGCACACAGAATCATGGCTTTGTTGGGGGCAGCAACAGACTACGTGGAAAACAGATTTTACAGTTTGGAAACCATCAGAGGCGAGACAGAGCATTACAGTTCTAGTGAAATCACAGGTCCAAAGAACAAGAAATAAATGGAAATAAAACCCATGACAAACAGGAACATTGAAGGGTCCCTGTCACATGGACAGAAGCACAGACAGTGAAGGTGGGAAAAATGACCAGCTCCTCCAGACAGACAGAGAAACCGCTAGTGCTACCACGGAGTCTTCCGCACCACTACAAAAGGCCCAATCTCCTTCAACCACCACTCTAACATTCCTTGTGCCTTCCAGCTTATTCAGTGAAATATCTGGATTTCTAATCTGAGAGCAAAGCGGTTAAGAACTACTGCTTGTTAACCTCAGCTGCTATGAAGCACACAGCTGCTATGAAGGTGGAGGAAATACTAAGATGGGGAGTTCATTTACAAGACTTGGGCAAGTTGATCGTGGCAGTTACCAAAGCCCCTTCTGACACGGAGACCTACCAGTCACGTAATTTGTCCAAATGTCTAATAGCACCGAAATAATGAATAATTCTAATGATTCCCTCCACTGTCCTTGACCAATAATGGTCTCCCACTCCTGGCATTAAACTTAAGAAGTTTTGACCAAGTTCTCCACAAACTGCTTCCCCAAACTTGCTGTCACTCATCGGAGTCCTTGGTCTCCTGGGTGGCTTGTCCAGTCTCTCTGGCAAAAACATCTTTTCTCCCCATGTTCTCAACTTCCTGAGCTTTTTCACCGAACCTTTCATGTATGGCATGAAGTAAGTTTGTTGTATCAAACCTCAGTGTTTGGAGTGAGTCAGAACCACAGAAGCCACAAAACATTAGACCTCACAGTGGCATGTTCGCATCTTAACAGCAGATCGCAAAAGACTGAGGACCCAAACCTACAATATGAGAAATAAACGTATATGTTTAATCCCCGTTGTCTTTCCCAGTGCACCCCACTACCCATTCTCACCATGCACACCATGCCCTTTCTCCACCTAGTAACTGGACATGCTCTAGAATGATCAGAAAGCACATTACCAAGAAAAATGAAAGCTGGAACCTCAGCTCTCTTCCCCTGGTCAGAGGTGAGTCCTGGTGGTTGAGTGACACAGCAATCAGTGTGCAGTTGAAAGCCAGTTGAGACAACTTGGTTCCTAATTCCTGGTCAAAGGATGCTTTGCCTCCGTTGCTTTTGCTTGTTATTCAGACTACAGGGAAGTACAGTCTAGACACACCCAGAGTCCTCCAGACTTGAGAAATGTAGATAAGACTGCATCTTTGACCTTAGAGACTTTCATAGTTATCAAAAGTATTTGCATCTGGAATCCCTGGGCTTATTGTCCCCTCCCCAAGAGCCTCCCCTTACCTGCCACTCACCTTATTGATCAACTTGAGCATAGATGTCAGTGATTATACCTGTTTGCACACGCAGGTTCTCACTCAAAAAAATTTTGCATTTAAAACTTGAATTTACAGAAGGATTCGGGTTTGGGATGGGATGGGAAACAACTCTAAAAGCCCTTAGTAGCCATCCCTGTCCCCAGCATTCTTATGCTGGCCATGGTGGACAGGGAACATTCTCTCTATGGGTTCATCTCATGCCTGCTCCCACTCAGAGACTGAGCCCTTTTCTTTCTACCTTTCTCACCTTCTTTCCAGATAAGGACAAACCCAGCCTTCTCCTCATCCAGGTAAATCTAACCCTTTTCCTGACAGCAGGTACAAGCTAAAACCTAGCTTTTTGGTATCTCATATATCTTAAGTGTTTATTCAGGTATTTTTCCAAAGTTAATTCACTTCCTAAGACAAATTATTTTCTCAACTGATATATCAAGAAGTACAAAGTTCTTTTCAAAAGAAAATAATTACATATCTAAATATTGGATTATTCTATATAAGAAACCCATAGCATGTTTCAAGATATAAGTAGATGTGAGTCACTATCCAGAAATTCCTAGGCAAATGGATGGAATTAGAAAATATCATCCTGAGTGAGGTAACCCAATCACAAAAGAACATACATGGTATGTACTCACTGAAAAGTGATTATTAGCACAAAAGCTCCAAATACCCAAGGTACAATTCATGGTCCACATGAAGTTCAAGAAGAAGGAAGGCCAAAGTGTGGGCATATAGGTCCTTCCTAGAAGGAAAACAAAATACTCTCAGGAGCAAATATGGAGATAAAATGTAGAGCAGAGTCTGAAGGAAAGGCCATCAGAGACTGCCCCACCTGGGGATCCATCCCATATATAGTCACCAAACCCCGACACTATTGTGGATGCCAAGAAGTGCTTGCTGACACAAGCTTGATATGGCTGTCTCCTGAGAGGCCCTGCCAGAGCTTTACAAATACAGAGGTGGATGCTTGCTGCCAACCATTGGACTGAGCGTGGGGTACACGTTAGAGGAGTTAGAGAAAGGACTGAAGGAATTGAGGATGTACTGGCTAGTTTTGTGTCAACTTGACACAGGCTAGAGTGCTTGATAGATGCCCCAGTGTAGGGGGATTGAGGTGGGAGTGTGAGGGTGGGTGGAGGAACACCCTCATAGAAGCAGGGGGAGGGAGGGTGGAATAGAGGGTTTCTGGGAGTGGGGAAAACCGGGAAAGGGAATAACATTTGAAATGTAAATAAAGAAAATATCTAATTAAAAAAATAAAAGAAAAGTAATCAAAGCAGTTGATGGCTTCAAAGAAACATGGGGTATATCATGTGGTAGATTTAAGATAGCCACCATCTGTAGAACTCCCCACTTGAAGATGCCAGCCTCCCATGGTAGATCAACCACAAATCTACCTCCCCCGACCTCTTTCATACTCTCCCCCTCAAGCATGCCAATAAAGAGAGTTGTGACAAACACAACAGGAGACATAGCAAGATCAACCCAGGACACATGAGAGCACAAGCCAGAGAAGAAATTTACTCCTTTGGCCCCGGAGGAAAAGAGTTTTAGTCCAACGCCAAAATCAAGTCTGAAGAGTCAAAACAAGACGTGTTAGATACTGTGAAAGGCAAGTGGACAGTGGTAACTCGGGGATAAACATCAAAGTCTAGGACCATGGAGAGCAGATGAAGTGTGATAGGAAACAGGGCCGGGTGTTGTTTTCCTTTTCTTTTTCTTGCTGTTGTTTTGCTTTTTAAATTAATCAATCAATTAATTAACTTTACATTCTGACCACAGGTTTTCCTTCCTCCTTCCCTCCCAGTCTTTCCCCACTTCACCTCCCCTCTCCCCTCAACTTCTTCTCCACTTCTTTTAAGAAAAGGCGAGGATTCCCATGGATACCGACCAGCCTTGGCATATCAGGTTGCAGTTAGACCAGGTGCATCTTCTCCTATTGATGCTAGACAAGGCAGCCTAGTGTGTGGAAAGGTAACCAGAATTTGTTAGGAGGCTCTGGATTGTCTAGATCCAGATTTTTTTTTTTTAAACAGACCAGGCTGCCCAACCGAGTTCAGCCCCAAGGCTTTCTGAAGGACTGTCCTGACACAAGACAGATGCATGCAGCACCAATAGGTGGTGCCTCCATGGTCTAGACATGAAGCAGAAGAAAGCAATTCCTCCTACAACTCTAGTGAGTGAGTGGCACTGTTCTTCACCAGGTCATGAACACATTTTGATAGCCGAGGATTGCAGGATAGATATCTCAGGAATAAACTTTTGGGATGAAGGAAAATGGATTTTAAATGGCAGAAGCAACATTTCCATCTCATGTCATCTGTTAGAACCAAAGTTTTCTAGCAAATAGATTGTTC
Organism: Mus pahari; assembly: GCF_900095145.1. Lineage (NCBI taxonomy): Eukaryota > Metazoa > Chordata > Mammalia > Rodentia > Muridae > Mus > Mus pahari. The sequence continues at coordinate 27,376,101 of NC_034600.1, forward strand.
ACCAGAAATAATGCAAAACAAATAAGAGTTAAAAAAAAAATATGGTACAGGACACAAAACTCCTTAAAAATGTCAAGACACCTTAAAAGTAATCAACTCGGGCTTTCCTTAGCAAAAAGAGAGAGTTTGACATCTGGGAACTTTCTTAGAAAGATTACAGTGGTGAATCAGAACAAACTCCACGCTGCCCAAATCCATGCACTCCTGCATCTCCTGGAGTGACAGCACTGAGCTTGCAGGGGCATCCTGTAGGCTTGCCATACTCAAAAGCAGTCAGCTCACTAAAGGTAAAACCCCTTCTTGGGAGCAGTGAGTCCAGGGATGTGGCCATGTAACTCTGGGGATGACTCTGAAGAGCTAGCTTGGCTTCAGATCTCTTGGCACAGAATGGTATCTGACCATAGTCTTTCTGTTCATCTTCTTCCAGGCTGCCTTCTTTCCTTTATCCCCACGGCAGTATTGGTACAAGAACACTCCCATTGACTCTGGGCTTGCTAATCTCAGTCTGCTTTTCTTGACACTGGGAAGCCAGAGTAGCTTCCTAGACAATGTGAGCGTCTCAGATAGTAACCATTCTTAGCTAGCAAGTGAACCTTTTCTAGTTTCAGACACTAGCAGAAGACACCAAACTCCTGGATTGTATATGTATATGTACACATATATACAACTAGAATAAAATTATTCTTTTAAAAATTATGCTGGGCGTGGTGGCGCACGCCTTTAATCCCAGCACGTGGGAGGCAGAGGCAGGAGGATTTCTGAGTTCAAGGCCAGCCTGGTCTACAGAGTGAGTTCCAGGGCAGCCAGGGCTATACGGAGAAACCCTGTCTCAAAATATATATATATATATATATATACTCATATATAATATCTATAATATCTATATGTATAGATAATTTTTAAAAGAATAATTTTTATTAAATTTTAATTTCTTTAACTTTTTAAAAAATTGTGTGTGTGTGTGTGTGTGTGTGTGTTTTGTTTGTGTGCATGCAAATGTGTGTGTACAGGTACATGTGTATGCTTACAAAGGGTAGTGATCAGTGTTGGATTTCTTCCTCATTTACTCTCCACCTTATTTTTGGAGAGAAGGTCTCTTAAAGATCCCCCACCTCACTGCTTCAGATAGACTTGCCAACTAGCCAACCCCTGGGATCCATCCGCCTCCTCTCCACAAGCTCTGGACTTGCTGGCACAGGCTGCCCCGCCTGGCTTTTATTGGAGTGCTGGAGATCCGAACTCAGTTACTCACACTTGTGTGGCAAGCACTTTACCCAGTGAGTTGCCCTCAAAACCCCCTTCCCTCTTTTCTGTTTGTCTCTCTTGGATAGGATCTGTTGAGTTGCACTGAAGTCAAAGACTGAACCCTTAATGACTGCCACATATTTTTCAACTTGCGTGTATTAAGTCACATTTCTAGCTAAACTGATAACTCTTCCACTTTGTGATTAAGTGAATTAAGTTTTCTAAAGAGTCAAGTAAAATATTTCTTTGATATCCCTTCCTTATTCACTGTTTCCCTGGGATTAATTACCTTTAGGTTTTCCATTTGATTGGGGTGCCTGTGTTTCCATTACCGGTGAACAGCTTTGTAAAGTGCTTTTCACTTCAATTTTCCACATGGTCAAAGCTGTCAGATGATCTATCAGTCTGATTTCTCTCCTGGAGTCTTCCTGCAAAACCCTTTACCTGGTGAGCAGGCTGTTCCGTAGGCTGCACTATACATAGGGAACACTATACTATATTAGCTAAGGGAATTTCCTCTACATTTTATTTTCACTGGCAGGTAAAACAACTAGCCCCAATATTGCTCCAATATTGATGCTAAACCTGTAGACCAGTCCCTCCTCAAACTTAAGAAGTGAGCTTAGATATCAGTTTGGTGGTTTCTCAGAAAAATGGACATAGTATTACTTGAGGACTCAGCTATATCACTCCTGGGCATATACACAGAAGATGCTCTAACATGTAATAAGGACACATGCTCCACTATGTTCATAGCAGCCTTATTTATAATAGCCAGGAGCTAGAAAGAACCCAGATGTCCTTCAACAGAGGAATGAATACAGAAAATGCGGTGCTACTCAGCTATTAAAAAAGATGAATTCATGAAATTCTTAGGCAAAAGGATAAAACTAGAAAATATCATCCTGAGTGAGGTAATCCAGTCACAGAAAAACACACATGGTATGTACTCACTGAAAAGTGGATACTAACCTCAAATCTCCAAATAACCAGGATACAATTCACAGACTACATGAAGCTCAAGAATAAGGAAGACCAAAGCGTGGGTGCTTCAGTCCTTCTTAGAAGAAGAACAAAATGCTCACAGGAGCAAATATGGAAATAAAGTATAGAGCAGAGACTAAAGGAAAGGTCATCCAGAGACTGTCCCACCTGGGGATCCATTCCATATACAGTTACCAAACCCAGACTCTATTGTGGATGCCAAGAAGTGCATGCTGAAAGGAGCCCAATATGGCTGTCTCCTGAGAGGCTCTGCCAGAGCCTTACAAATACAGAGGTGGATGTTAGCAGCCAACCATTTAACTGAGCTCAGGGTCCCCAATAGAGGAGTTAGAGAAGGAATTGAAAGAGTTGAAGGGGAGCTGGGCCGTGGTGGCGCACACCTTTACTCTCAGCACTTGAGAGACTGAGACAGGTGGATTTCTGAGTTCGAGGCCAGCCTGGTCTACAAAGTGAGTTCCAGGACAGCCAGAGCTACACAGAGAAACACTGTCTCAAAAAACAAAACAAAAACAACAACAAAAAAAAAAGTTGAAGGGGTTTACATCCCCATAGGAAGAACAACAATATCAACCAACCAGACCCCCCAGAGCTCCCAGAGACGAAGCCATCAACCAAGGCTCCCCGCTGCATATGTAGCAGAGGATGGCCTTGTCAGGCATCAATGGAAGGAGAGATCCTTGGTCCTATGAAGGCTTGATAGAAGCTCCAGTGTAGGGGAATTGAGGATGGGGAGGTGGAAGTGTGTGGGTGGGTGGAGGAATACCCACATAGAAACAGGGGGAGGGAGGATGGGATAGGATGTTTCTGGGAGGGAAGGAAATCAGGAAAGGGGATAACATTTGAAATGTAAATAAAGAAAATATCCAATAAAATTTTTAAAAGGGAAAAATATTTAAAGCACTTACTTAGAACAGCCGTTTGTAGCCTCCAGAGTCTCTTAAGATATTTGGAATCTTCCTAGTTTTGAATGTCATTGGTTTCAAATCTCTGAAATAATTCAGTCTCTTTCCTGCCTGTAAAGTATCTTAATTGTCTTAGATGCTCCAAGACCCCTTCCAGCCTGAGAGAGGATCTCTCAGTTCCAGGAAACTTGGCAATGCTTTTCCATTTCCTTTTCTCTGCTCTCTGGTAATGGAACTCTGTGAATTTAATACTGAACTTTCTAAACTTAACATTTAATTTGTGCGGTTTTTAATCAGTGTTGGGAATTCTGTATCTTTTGTTCTTTTTAAAAATGTCATCTTTATCTTCCAGTCCCTCTCCTGAAGTTTAAACTCTTTATTTATGTATCTTTAAGTTCTAGACAGTCTCTTCTTGTTCCCCAATTTTTCCTTCTTCCCTTCACCTTTTTTTTTTCCAGCATCATTTCCCCACCCCACCCCTGAGACAGGGTCTTACTCTGCAGCTCTGGTTTTCCTGGAACTCACTATATGACCTCAACTTCACGGTCATCTCTCTGCCTGCAGGGGCTGGCCTTATGCCCGACGGCGTCTTGCTCTTGTTTCACACCTGTGTTGTTTTCAATCTTTCTGTAAGTTTCTTTTGCACTTACACTGTCCTTCTTTCTAGCTTGCCAATCATGACGTTAGGGTTCATTTAGAAGGTATCTTCAAATATTGTTTGTTAACAGTAAATACTGGGGATTAATCCCAATAAGACCGTCTGTATGAATAACCCAGCTTTGCCAGTAGGAAATGCCATAGTTAGTTTTTGTTGCCAACCTGATACTCCTGAGAAGAGGGAGAGTCAAATGAAGAATTACATCCAACAAATTAGCCTGTGGACGTGTCAATGGGGCAGTTTCTTGATTGATAATTTATATAGGAAGGCCCTACCCACTGTGGGTGGTGCCGTTCAAGGCATGAGGGCTTGCTCTGTATAAGAAGGTAGATGAGCGAGCTGGAGGAAGGACATCACTAAGTAGATTTCTTACATAGTTTCTGCTTTAAGCTACTTCCTTGATCTCTTGACTTGGCTTCTCTTGATGAAGTATTCTTAGCCTGCAAAATGAAATAAACTCTTTTCAACTTGCATCAAACTCATTTCAAGTTGCTCTTGGTGATGGTATTTGTCACAGCAACAGAGAATAAACTGAAAAAGATCATCCTTTGTATTCCATAGCAGTCTATGTTTTTCTTGAGAGGAATGTCCAAAGGTCAGTATCTGCAGGTATCTGCCTTTTGTTTCTGAGTTAGTAATTTGCATCTATAGTCGCCACCTCCACACCTGAAATTATAGATGGTAATTGCGGTTCTGCGTTTTTGTTTTTTTTTTTTTTTTTTTGTTTTTGTTTTTTTTGTTGTTGTTTTTTTTTTTTGCTTTGGCGCTGAGGTGTTGGAACTCCTCTCAGGGAGGTGAAATGAATGGGCTCTAGGCAACATTTGGTGGTTTTGTTTTTGTTTTTGTTTTGTTTTCACAAAGATGGTATTAACAGAATGGTCTTTTTAAAAACATTATTAGATATTTTCTTTATTTACATTTCAAATGTTATTCCCTTTCCTGGTTTCCCCTCCGAAAACCCCACTTCCCCTTGCTCACCAACCCACCCACTCCCACTTCCTGGCCCTGGCATCCCCCTACACTGGAGCATAGAGCCTTCACAGGAACAATGACCTCTCCTCCCACTGATGACCAACAAGGCCATCCTCTGCTACATATGCAGCTGGAGCCATGGGTCCCACCAGGTCCCTGGGAGCTCTGAGGGTACTGGTTAGTTCATATTGTCGTTCTTTCTATGGGGCTGCAAACTCCTTTTTTCCCCCATTGGGGTGTCATTCCAGGACAAGAACCTGATCAGGAGTAGATTCAAACACCTACCATTCTCAATTATGAGAATTTCTGGGCTTCCTTAACCTGGTTGGTCTTACCAGTTTTTCTGTCTGATGACTTGGGTCCACTTGCCCCACAGGATTCTCATTGCATGGATAGTAGGACAAAGGGTGTTGCTATGCGCAGGTGCCCACATGGCGCTATGCTGGGGCATGGACTATGACTGCAGGGGTTCTGCCTGGGGTCTAGAAGACACTTGCTTAACATCTGACTTTACAATTTAGCAGCTTTGTTACTTTACAGGAAGTGGAAAGAAGATGATTATTAAAGGTAGGAAATAGTGGTACCTGTCTCCTAGGACTGTTGTAAGGGTAAAATCAAGTACTATAAGGGAAATACTTAGAAGACCAGCAACTCAACAAAGCAAATACAATCAGCTTTAACAAAAGGCAGCAGTAACATTAGGTAGCTAGGTAGGTAGATAGATAGATAGATAGATAGATAGATAGATAGATAGATAGATAGACAGACAGACAGATAGATAGATAGATAGATAGATAGAATAAGACACACACACATATGAATGATAAGACAGAGTGATTTCGCTGGAAAGAAAGAGATGCTGACAGTGTGGTTCTTAAAGCTACACATGTGCATTAAGGATCAAGTGTGATTGCACAGTTATTTGAAATGGTTTGGCATGGAGAAAAAGGATCTTGGCACAGACACTTACCCTTATTATTACCCCTATGTCCTTTTACAGAACTACTATTGAGGTAGCAAAGTATTATAGGGGATGACTGCTTGCATTCAGGATGTATTGCCTAATCATCTCTAGAAAGACAAGAACAAATGTCTATTCACCCCAGATAGGATACCAAATCAAACTTGGTGAACCAAAGTCGGTTTATTGGGTTCATCTCAAGGGACATAGAGAAGGAGTTACTTACAGGACCCTGTATGATGCATGTACACATGAGTGCGTGTGTGCGTGAGTGTGTGTATGTGTATATTTACCAGTAAACATATGTTTACCAATTAACATACATTTAAATATCAGCTGACAATTTAAAAATCAGTGGCTGGTTCCTTCTGGCAAAAAGAACCACTCACCGGACAACTTGGCACATTAGGGGAGTGACAGTCTGCTGATCTCAGATTCTAAAATGAATTCTGATTTTCCTAACAGTTCCTTAAGCTTGAAATATAAAAGAGTCTCTGAATACCTTCTCCGCTCTGCCAATAGAATAATGATGTCTCATCTTCTGCCCAGACTGTTCAACTTCTGGGCTTCTCTTAATATCTATAATCAAAGTAAAATACAATTCACTTCAATGATGGACTATGGTGTGGAAGTGTAAGTTAGATAAACCCTTTTGTTGGTGGTGGCCATGGTGCTTCATCACAGCAAGGGTAACCCTAAGACAGCCAATTAAGATGCTTTGTGAGACAGAATCTGCTGGATTATTTCAAGCAGTGCCATCAAGCAGTGGGAAGCACCAGGCATTCAAGTCCAGCATGCCTGGTGACCGACCATTTGGCTTACCTAACCCAGCTTGTAGAGTTTTATTTTATGAAAATAAAAACATCTAAACAAAGCACAGGAAAATGTTAACATATGTCAAACCTGGGTGATGATAACAAAGGTATGTATTAGTGTACACTTCTTACTTATATTTGAGGAGCTTTATAAATGGAAAACATTTCAACTTAAACGTTAAAATCTGACTGTGCACAGCATCTGGTACAAAAGGCTCCATGCTGATTTGTATAAAGAAATCAAATTCCAGGCTCAAATCATTATGAGCAGATTGTTTTGTTTTCAAATTGGCATACTTATTTTCAAAAAATACATGTAAACATAAAGCTATACATGTTAATGGGATCCTGTGTGATTTTTTTATGTAAGTATATATTATATAATGATTAAAACAAGTTAAACACGTTTAGCATATTTATGTACACCATAATATCTTGATAAATAAAATTATTTATCATTTATTTGTGGTAAAATCTTTCAGCATCATATTTCTCAGTTTTTTAAATTGTATAACACATTATTGTTCCCTATAGCCACCCTATCTACAACAGCACATCAGAATTTCTTGATTTTCTCTATGTATCAACAGGCTTATTACCTACATTAAAATCCATCCATTAAAGACATTTATAAATCAAAAGATACCAATCAGTTTTTGACCACATGAGCCTTCCTCACATATTAGGCATCTATTGTCTCTGGCTTCTGCCTATTTAATTCAGGGGAATGTCACCCAGTCATTCATTAACCATTCTCCTGAGTGCCTTTAGAAGAGGCAGTTCTACATCTATCTAAGGACCACACCCTAAATATTCCCCCATCCTAAATTTTCATTCATTATGCTTTGTCTCATGTCTTCTTTGGGAAAACCTTTGCTACAAAGTATGTGTCTGACCTGGATTTTCAGGACTTTTCTATTTGATGGTAAAATTCTAGAGCTCTTGACCAAGCCTGTATCCTTCTCCTATGCTCTGTGCCCAGAGGCAGCTGCCTGTCTTCCATAGCTACCCACACAACACGCCATGCCCTTGTCCTTCTCAAATGGTTAGAGAACAAAAGAAAGTCTTGCCAGCTTCCTCTCCTCTTTCCTGGGACCTCACCCTCAATTAACCTGGATTCTCGGGGAATTCCCAGAGACTGAACCACCAATCAAAAAACATACATGGACTGGACCTAGGCCACGTAGGTATTTACCAAATGTGCAGCTTGGTCTTCATGTGTGTTTCCAAACAACTGGAGAGGGGGCTTACCCTGACACTTTTACCTGCCTGTAAATCCTGTTCACCTAACAGGGCTGCCTTGTCCGGCCTCAGTGGAAGAGGATTACCAGCCCTGCAGTGATCTGAGGTCTCAAGGTAAGTTGGTAAGCAGAGGAGAATTCTTCCTTCTCTAGAATATGTTTTGTCATAGCTACATTTTGGAGCAATAAGAATATATATATATATATATATATATATATATATATATATATATACATATATATACACACACATATGTATATATATATACATATATATATGTATATATATACATATATATGTGTGTGTATATATATATACATATGTGTGTGTACATACATACATATATATGTGAATATATTCACTGATATAAGATGAATAAATATAAATCTCTCACATTTTCTATCATAAATGCATTAAAAACACTCAAAATATCCTTTATCCTGTTGTTAGCTTGATTTTGTTGCTTGAATTTCATGCATTAGTTAGCCTCTCCTAGCTACAATGATTTCTTTTTTAAAAAATCAGTTGTCCTGAGAAGATTCCATATATAGTCTGTGCCATAAAACAGAGTTCATTGGTATTTAGTTCTCTGCAGTTTGTTTTGTCTATCTTTTAGGTGAGTTTGCAATGCAGTCAACATACATCAACCCAGTTTTGCACTGTAGAGTAAACAAGTCCCTCAGCAGCTCCTATGGATCGTATGAGAAAGAACTGGCATTCCTTTGACGGACACAAAGAGGTTGCTTCTGTAGGAGGTTATTCAGCCATGTAAAAAACAAAGCACATTGTTTGTCATGAGTTAGAATAGTCTCTAATTATGCTCAGTTTGATATCAGTGGCATAAAAGCAATCACAGTGCAATCAAGCAAGACAGCAGTGTTTGCAGGTTCCACTTGGTCTCCTAAATGACTGTGCCGCCAAAGGCTGAGAAGTTCCTTGTACTACCCAGAGGCCAGCCAAGACTCCATCTATCAGGTCCCCTCTGTGTGTCTGAGAAGTCACTGTTTGCACCTGGGGAGCTTGGTTAATTCAGTGCCTTTTTTTTTTTTTTTCAGTTTCTTCTTTCCCAGAAATCTTCTGAAGGTTGGGCATTATCTTCCTGGGGATAAATCCAGAGCAAATCTGGTCTCAGGAAGCCTGGCTCTTTAAAGATGAGCTTTCGGCTCAGAACCACCCACGTGGAAAGTCCCTAGTCTATTCAGATTTTACCATTTCTTTCATATAGCTTGATTCCCAGGCTGCCTGGTAAGTGATACCACTATGAAAACACATTTGAATAGAGTGCTCAGTTCTTGGGTTTGGTTTTTGTTTTTTTTTTTTATCCTGCTCCATGGCAATATAGACTTACATGCACCTGAAAGAAATGGGTTCTCTGCAATCTTTTTAAAAATAGATCATGTGCTTTAAGGATTGAATAAATATGCAAATAAAAATAATAGCTCAACCCTACACTAAGAACTATAGGCCAACGAGGGAAGCTGGGAGCTGTGGAGGTGATCTTCTCTGGGGAAGAGCACACTGATTGCTTGTCCGGTGCCAAATGGCCAGCCCTGAAAACATACGTACAAGTAACATTACACAGACTGAGCAGGTTATAGTGAGGGGGCGTGTGTGTGTGTGTGTGTGTGTGTGTGTGTGTGTGTGTCAATGTGAACAAATCATCACCATTGCATCTCAACAAAAATGGAACCACCACCCAGTCTAAAATCAAACTAACAGTATCTTGAGGCAGACAGCGGCACTGGATTATGCAAAAATGCAAACTACCTCTTTTTTTGGATCTATGTGGATGATGCTTTATCATTTATTTGTCCCTTTGGCCTTTATTAGCATATTGCAGAAGTAAATGTCCCAAAGCCTAACCATCCTTTCAGAGCTAAAACAGACCTCATAATCTTAGCACATCATCCCTGGGTTCTGCGCCTGAGTTTGTTTCCTTACTATTTCACTTGGATATTTTTCAATTTCCACTTATTTGAAGTTTTTCTATATTTCTACCAGATTTTAACATTAACGTTTTGCTAAACAGTTTGAATAAATGGAAAGGAATTTTGTCTTTTCTGTCCTCAATCCCTGGATAAATATCAGAGCTTTACCTGTTCTCTGGACATTTAACAGAAGTGGCCAGCGGCACATACGAACAGTGATTAGTGTATCTCAATCATTCCTCCTCAGATTAGTGGTTACTCCTTTTTCCTGAGGCACACTGCTTTTCTTCATTAAGCAGATGCGGTTTTCTTTTTTAACACCACGCAGTTGTCTCTCTAATATGAGATGAAGCTTTTGGGGATACACTCAAGCGTGGTTTAGCTGGTTCCTGTGGGCAGAAAAGGTAGGCGCTAGAAAGAGTTGAAGAAGGAAGCAAACATGATCAAAACATCAAGTAAACTCACAGAAAACTCATAACAGTTTTTAAAAACACATTGTACACACACACACACACACACACACACATATATATCAAATACAGAAGAAAAACACATTATATACATATAGATGGTTATCTGAGATCTGTATCTGATATACATATACACACACACACACACACACACACACACACACGCACACACACACACACGTATATTATCATGAGCTAAATCTCTCAGGCAAAGCCTGTATTTTGCCACTCATGCCAGGAGGTGCTGGGCAGAGGGGATGGAGTTCTGAGACTGGCTGGAAGGAAGTGGGGGTATGGCCCCTGGAGCGGGACGATGGCACCCAGGTGACTTCCGGCTGCCAGCGCCCTGCCCTAAGACTGTGCAACCTCATCTCAAATTCCCATTTCTTTTCACATCACCGTGTCCCCCGACCTTCGGACCTTACAGCTTTGGGTCAGAGATCGTAGTAAAGAAAAGCTGTTCATATAAATCCTGATACATAAACTCTTTAATATTTCAGCGTCTTCTCTTGTGGATAGCGAGTACTTCCTCTTTGGTAAGCAGCTCACTGCGAGTCTGGACTATTATTATTTGACACAGGGGCGCTTTCCCTACAGTCCTGTTGCCCTTCAACCTGCCTTCCACACAGGAGGCCAAGTGCTCATTTTAGGTAATAAATCTCACTTACTCTCTCCCTTTAGATGTTAAATGCCCTCCTGAATGGGGAGGAGTCTGCCATAACCCTTTCTCTCCTACCATGTCATTCTCTCCAGTCCTTGCAAATGCCCAGATTTCTTCCTTTAGTCATTTTGAGAGTCTCTAGATTCCCTTCTAAACTTAGTACCAGTCAGTCTATGAAGCCCTTTTCGCTGCCTGGCCTTTGTGAATATCTCTCATGGACATTATTATTTTTTTAATATCCTCACTGTTATCCTCCTGCATCGCAATGATTTACATCCTCATTGTCCATCCCTGGAGAGCAGCGACTGTAGCGTTTGTTTCCACTCTGATCCGTTAGCGGCGTCTGGCACACAGCATACACACCACTAAAGTATTCAGGATAAACAAAGCCCTGGCTCCTACTCTGAACATACAAGTGCTCTTACCACAGGTAAAATGGGAGCTGGGGGAGAGAGGGAAGTTTTCTCAAGGTTAAAATTTGTTGCAAGAGAAGAAGACAAAGAAAGAACGGGATACCTTTGCCATAAACAGGAAGGAGACATCCCAAATATGTATGATACATTTCTCATGTTAACTAAACGTGAAAACACCAAAAATCAGAGCAGATACACCTTCCATAATCACAAAACTCAGAAAAATGTACAACTTGAATTTAAACATCCATTTTGATGTCAAATCTAACCAAATATCAAATGATTGAATTAGTAATTCTGTATAATTTGTTTATCCAGTCCAGGAATTTAAGGCATTTTTGGAGAGTTTGTTTGTTTGTTTGTTAGGATTTGTCTCCCCCCCCCCCAATCCCCTTGTCCTCTCAAACAATACACATGCTCATTCACGGCCCTCGAATCTACCAGTGTCCCTGTTATTCCTGCTACTCCTATCTAATAATGGGGTAAGTGGGAGGCCCCTTCTCAGCAAGCCTCCATAAGGATCTTGTGTCAGTTACCTGCCCAGACTCTCTCTGGCTCTCCCCTCAACTCAGAAACTATCTTAACTTCTCACGCTGTCTTGGGAAGTCAGGAACTCTTGCCCTCTCTACTGCTCATGTTATAAATTCTGGGCTCTGGGTTTATTTCACATCTTATACCAGAAACCCTTTCCCCTCCCACTATTACTTACCCCCATCGGGTTTCCTGTATGAGGCTTCCCTTCCTACTGGCTCCTTTATGTTTTCTCTTCCCTAGGCAAAAGCTTTAGCCTTGGCCATTAGAGATGCTGGGTAGTCTGCAGAGTAAGTGTGAAATTCTATTTCCCTTACATCCCAGCTCCACCTTTGAAAAGTCTTACAATTTTTTTTTCCTAAGCATCAATTTCCTCACTAATAAAATGAGGGAATTGCACTGGGTTCATAGGTTTATTGTGAACTCTTATGTGCTTAATATACTTAGTTAATGTATTGAAATACCTTAAAATTAACGCTATTATCAAACTGCCTATGAGTTGGCTGGAAATGGACCACTTTTCTATCACATTCATATGCCCTTGGTGAACAGTTTAGAGAAGTTACTAGAAATGTTACCAGAAAAGCAGTATTTTTTTTTGTATTATCTCTAAATATGGCATAGAATTGAGATAGGAAGATGTGAAAAAACAATGTCATATGATAAATTCAACAAAATATTTCCTTATATTGTTTTCCATACCTTTCTTAAAATGTAGCACTGTAGGGAGCTGGAAAGATGGCCCAGTGATTAAGAGCCCCGCCTGCTCTAGTCAAGGGCCCCAGCTCCATTTCCAGCACCTTATGGTAGATTGCAACTAACTATAACTTTAATTCTGGAGGCTCTAATGGCTGCCATGTGCATAAAATAAAATAATTTAAAAGATATTTAAGTGTGACATATAGAACATTGTACCAAAGTTCATTTGAATAAAATAATTAGGAACTCAAAGCCACATTGACTGGGGCTAATGATAAGCTGTTTCTTTATATAATGGGTAGAATGCTGGATATAGCTTAAATTTATGATTGTCATGTATTATGAAGCAAAAGCTTGATATACTTTAAGGTTATCTCAGTAAATAAACTGATTCAGTAAAATCAATCCATGGAAAAACATAGTTTAGGATGATGAAAAAGAATAAGAAAGAGTGGTATTTAATCTGTTAATCATTCAGAATGATGTTTAAGTACAGAAATCTTGTTTTGTAAACATTTCACTATATAAATATTATCCTTTATAAATAACTAAGACATTAATGCCAAAATGAATCTGAACCAAACACATGAGTAAAGCTACAAAATGTGAAGTCACAATGCTGCACAGTCCCTGATGAAGCAGAGCAGCAGACACAACACACAATAGTGAGAAGCAAACGCCATCAACGCAAAATCAACTAAATGTTCTACATCATCCAGCTGTGGTGGCACACGCCTTTAATCCCAGCACTTGGGAGGCAGAGGCAGGCAGATCTCTGAGTTTGAACCCAGCCTGGTCTACAGAGTGAGTTCTAGGACAGCCAGGGCTACACAGAGAAACCCTGTCTCAAAAAAAAAAAAAAGTACAATAAAATAAATATTCTACATGAATAATCAGGATCATTGCAAACAATAAGATCACTGCCGTTATAAAAGTAGTTGTGTTTTTTGTCTCCTTGTAAATAAAACTTAGTAATTAAAATTTCAAATCTACTACCTCTTAACATAGAAAACGTCATTGGATATTTAGAGACATAGAGACAGATTTGATTAGATTTACCTATGGAGCCAATGTAAGTTCTACTCAAACAGGATTTTCTTATAGATTCACAGAGTGTCTTAATAATTACTTTAAATTGTGAAAGTCAGAAAATAACTCTGAAAGTAATTTAAGTTAGAGAGTGAAGGGTGTTTGGCTTCAAGCTTATTATAAATTTATAGTAATAAAGACGGGGTAATGTTATTCTAAATGTAAATGTTTAGTCCAACAGGAGAATCTAGAGAACTCACAAACAGCCCCATGCATACACAGTCACTGACTCTATTGACTGAGTACTTAGAGGAGAGAAGAGTGCTCTAGTGCCTGGTGTGGGAACGGCTGACTCTTGCCTGGGGCAGAAACCGCTGCCTAGTGCACAGTGCGGGAATAGCTAGTTATCCCAGAGGTTAGAACCTCAGCCTTTACCTTACATCACATTCAAACATTAACTCACTTAAAACCAAAATCTATAACTCTAAAACACTACTGAGAAGGAAGCTGCCTTAGTCAGGGTTTTACTGCTGTGAACAGATACCATGACCAAGGCAAATCTTATAGGGACAGCATTTAATTGGGGCTGGCTAACAGGTTCAGAGGATCAAACCATTATTATATATGTGGGAGCATGGCAGCCTCCAGCCAGGCATGGTACAGGAGAAGCTGAGAGTTCTACATCTTCATCTGAAGGCTGGTAGCAGAATA
>NC_034600.1:27392927-27465717 GCF_900095145.1 Mus pahari
GGAGTATAGGGAACGTTTGGGATAGCATTTGAAATGTAAATAAAGAAAATAATAATAATAATAAAAAAGAAAGTTAAATTCCCATTTCCGAAGAGAAGCAATGGATGGGAATTTCATTTAAAAGCTGTTTCTCATAAATATATTTACATATTTGTGTAATAACATTTTTAATTAAAAAGAAATAAATTAAAACCTTAAAAAAATAGTTATTCAGTTATTTTTATTTGTGTTGCCATGGCCAAAACGCCTGGCAGAAATAACTTAAGGAAGGAAGTTTTATTTTGGCTCATAGTCGGTCTCAATGGATTCCAACCCGTCTCGGTACAGAAGGCAGGGCCACACAGCTCTATGATGGGAGTGTGGGGTGGGAGCTCATTCACACAGGCACAGACAAGAAGTGGGAAAACAGGCAAGAACCAGGTTTCCTTCAGCATAGTCCATTGGTTTTTATTCTGATTATATAAATGGGCACTGTTACACATCTTTCAGTAATCCTGTTGTTCATTATTTTGCCTTTCCTGAAGTTTTATCTCTACCTCTTTGCTTTATCCCAAGTTGTTATCTTTAACTCACCACAAGTTATTTTTAAAGGGATATGGCTCTTCATATACAGTATAAAGAGTTACAGCTGGGCAGTGGTGGCACATTCCTTTAATATTAGCATTCAGAAGGCAGAGGCAGGTGGATCTCTGAGTTCAAGGCCAGCCTGGTTTACAGAGAGTTCCAGGACAGCCAGGGCTACGTGGAGAAACCCTGTCTCAAACAAACAAAAACAAACAAACCAAAGAGCTGCCAGTAATCTTGGCTGTCAACTTGTTTAGATTAGGAATTACCCAGACGTTTAGTGAACTGCACCTCTGAGGGTTTCTAAAACTGATTACATCAGAAAGGCCCTGACCTATTGGATGGATTCATCTATAATGGATTCATAAAAAATGATGACATTTTTAAAGACACTGAAAGGCACGGTCCAGGTAAGAAGGGTGGGGCCTAGGTGAGAAGGGGTGGATCCTAGGTGAGAAGGGTGGGGCATAGGTGAGTGAAGGGTAGGGCCTAGGTGAGAAGGGGTGGATCCTAGGTGAGAAGGGTGGGGCATAGGTGAGTGAAGGGTAGGGCCTAGGTGAGAAGGGGTGGGGCCTAGGTGAGAAGGGGTGAGGTCTGGGTGAGGAGGGATGGGACCTAGGACTCTGCTGCCCAAGTTTTCGGCTGGCACCACCCCTCTTCAACCAAACTGCACCTGCGTGCATTTTCTTTAACTACATAGCCCAAGTGTGCTTGTATTGTAGCACAGCTCTGTAAATGGCAAATTTGTTCACCTTTAACACTTCTGAATTTCATTATCTGTACATGGGAAGGACATTTTAACCAAAGGGATCTTTGTATAGGCTGTTTCGTTATCGTTTTGTCATGTGTTGTTTCCTATAAGTCATCTTGTCTGCACACATCTTTGTCCCCCCTTTCCTTGACTTTAGAGCATCTTACTGTGGACGTTACCGTTTCCCCTCTGACGCTCTGGAGGAGCCACTCTGGATTTTTCTACTTGAGGCAAGGTGGCCTTTCCTTTCTGATTTCTTTTCCGGTGCTTCTCTGAGGATCAGTCAAGGAGCTTCTCGTCCCTTCCCCGTCCTACTGAATATTTCCAACAATTAAATCTGACCAGCATTAGGTTGCCATAGCAACAAATTGGTCATGTTGTTCTCAGAGATAAAAAGTGATGGCTCACGCAGCTAATTTCATACTTCTGGTTAGGAGAAATATAAAGAAAAATGGCAGTTTCCTAGCTTATCTTTAAAAACCTAATTAAAATATAAGTATTTTGTGATGATTAAAAGGAGTGTCAAGATGTGTGTATGTGTGTCTGTGAGTTTGTGTGTGCAAATTTGTAATATAATTGACAGAGAAAGCCAACTTGCCCCCGCAATGAAAGGCACAATTCCAGTCATGAGACTGATGTGTGTGGGTTATATGCTGAATGTATATTTTAAGTCAGAAACCATGACACACAGAAACATCTAATACCCAGTTTTATCTTCTAAATCTGTTTCATAAAATCGATGATAAAGAAATACTAAACAGTAGACTGAGAAAAATCATCTCTGGACCTGTAATTCCACTTCATTTAGGGTTAGGGTTAGGTTAGGGTTAGGGTTAGGGTTAGGTTAGGGTTAGGGTTAGGGTTAGGGTTAGGGTTAGGGTTAGGGTTAGGGTTAGGGTTAGGGTTAGGGTTATTTAGTACCTATTACATATCAAGCTCTGTTAGAAACTGTGGACATACAGGATAAGACTTTTCTGCCCTCCATATTAGGTAATGTGCAATGTCCCATGACAGACAGTGAAAAAATCTATTACAAAATCAATGGGCACCTCAAAGAAATAAGAGGTGGTATTGTATGTATAAGGCTGGCCTAATCTAGAAATTCATCTCCAAAAAACTGAATTTAGCATGAGGCCTGAGGATAACTGGAAGTCAGCTGTCCAGATCCTGTTAGCCTATGATCACCATGGTGAGACTCAGACAAGCATGGTCCTCCTGATCCACAGGCAGCAGGCAGAGAGAGAGGGAGAGAGGGGGGAGGAGAAAGGGGAAGGGGAGAAGGACAGGGAGGGGAGACACACACACACACACACACACACACACACAGAGAGAGAGAGAGAGAGAGAGAGAGAGAGAGAGAGAGAGAGAGAGAGAGATTGGTGTAGGCTTTTAAAGTTCAAAGTCCACTTGCAAGTACCACACCTCCTCCAACAAAGCCACACCCAATCCCCTCCAAACAGTTCCCAGTACTCATCTCATTCACTCTCTGATGCATAAGCATCCCAGCACACGGGAGTCTGGGAGGCCATTCTAATTCAAACTGTTCTACCTTGCTTATCTTTAGAAATCCTAAAATTCTTAATGGTTTAAATTTACTGCACTCAACTGCTTCATAACCCATCCTATGTCTCATTTGTTTCCCATCTAAACCTGTAGCCCCTGAATGATGGGTGACACTCAGGACGTGGCCCACATACCAGAACACTGTTCATAGAAAATGAAAGTTTTCAATCCCAACATGCATTGGCTTTATGGGGCTAAACTGAATAGACTGAAACAAAATAAATTTAGTCTCTTAAAACTGCAAAAACCCGAAGCTTGGAATCAGTGTCCAAAGGTGTTTGTCCCTCCCAAAATCTAGGGGGTTGTGGGGGAGGGGGTCTTCCATTGTTTCTCGTAGCTATCATGACTACAGCCATGTCTTTGTTTGTGGTTGTGAAACACTCTCCGTGTACTGACGGTCATTCTCATGGATCTTTGTCTCTTCTAGTTTTCTTCTGATTCCTCTGTAGCCCAGGATCATTTTGATCGTGACATCCCTCAGTTACACCTGCTGAGACCCCATCTTTCCATGCAAGGTCACATTCACAGGTTCCATGGATATATGAACACACTGTTCTAGAGACCACCATTTGACACACTGTTCACTAAATCAAAACCTTTCTGTATAGGTCCCCAAGATCTGTAACTAAATGAATCTCCTGGTGATGTCTATGATTTTAGAGGGTTTTAAAGAAAAAAGATGTATTTATTTATTTTTATGTATATGAGTACACTGTAGTTGTACAGATGGTTGTGAACCTTCATGTGGTTGTTGGGAATTGTATTTAGGACCTTTGCTCGCTCCGGTCAACTCCGCTTGCTCCATCCCAAAGGTTTATTTATTACTATACATAAGTACACTGTAGTTGTCTAAAAAAAAAAAAAAAAAAAAAAACACCAGAATAGGGTAGCAGATCTCATTATGGGTGGTTGTGTGTCACCATGTGGTTGCTAGGATTTGAACTCAGGCCCTTCGGAAGAGCAGTCAGTGCTCTTATCTGCTGAGCCATCTCTCCAGCTCTTTTTTAGAGTTTTTTGCTGTCTAGACTGACCCTGTACTGCTCAGTGGGTTCTATTGTTGGCTCTCCTACTTAACCCTTTCATGCTGCCAGTCTTAGGGAAACATGAAACATTTGTGCAGAAAGACCAAATGATGGTATTTACATGGCCTTGAAATAAGCATATATTTATTGTTTATTCTTTAAATCCTTAGTTACTTATTATTTAATTCTTTTTGTCACATATATCTTTTAAAAAGGATAAAAGTGCATGAGTCACAATGCATGTGTTTTATATTTTAATTAATTAATTTATTTTACAACCCAGTTAATTACTTTACAACCCAATATCAGCCCTTCCTATCCTCCCAGTACCTCCTCATGCTTTGAGAAGGGGAAGTCCCTCTCTGTGTGTCAATCCCCTCCCACTACCATCCTCCCCTGCATCTTATCCTACTGAGACTAGACAAAGCAGTCCAATTAGGGGCTCAGGATTCAGAGGCAGGCAGGCAACAGGCTCAGAGACAGTCACTGCTACAGTTACTGGGGGGCAACCATGAAGCCCAAGCTACTCATCAGCTACATATGTGCCAGGGAACTATGTCCAGCTGTGTTCGTTCTTTGGTTGGTGATCCCGTCTCTGGGAACCTCCAAGGGTCCAGGTTGCTTGGCTCTGTTGGTCTTCCGGTGGAGTCCTCATCTTCTTCAGGTCCCTCAATCCTTTTCCCAACTCTTCTGAAAGACTCCCCGAGCTCCATCTAATGTTTGGTTGTGGGTTTCTGCATCTCTTTCCAAGGGCTGCTGGGTAGAGCCTCTCAGGGGACAGCTATGCTAGGTCCCTGTCTGCAAGCATAACAGAGTGTCACTAATAGTGTCTTTTATCTTTGTCCTCTATCTTTGTTTTCAGTTTTTGTACAAGTTGTGTGTGTGTGTGTGTGTGTCCACAGAGGCCAGAGAAGGACATCAGATACCTTGCAACTAGAGTTATAAGGAGTTATGAGTTACCCTACATGTGTGCTGGGAACCAAATATGGGTTCTCAGAACAAATATGATTTGCTCTTAGCTGCTTCTTTCCAGACCCCCATCTTTTTAATAAAGACCTTTTTTATCTAAACTGAATATAAAAAGGCTTTTTTCATCCTTGAAAGAATTTTATTAGATATTTTCTTTATTTACATTTCAAATGTTATCTCCTTTCCTGGTTTCCCCTCCGAAAACTCTCTATCCCTTCACCCTGCTTACCAACCCTCCCACTCCTGCTTCCTGGCCCTGGCATTGCCCTACACTGGGGCATAGAGCTTTCACATGACCAAGGACCTCTCCTCCCATTTATGACCGACTAGGCCATCCTCTGCTACATACGCAGCTGGAGCCATGGGTCCCTCCATGAGTACTCTTTGGTTGGTGGTTTAGTCCCTGGGAGCTCTGGGGGTACTGGTTAGTTCATATTGTTGTTCCTCCTATGGGGCTGATTACCCCTTCAGCTCCTTGTGTCCTTTCTCTAGTTCCTCTATTGGGGACCCTGTGCACAGTCCAATGGTTGCCAGCCCCCCATTATTAAGGTTTTCAAAGCAATGTCTCACTGTATAGGCTGGCTCACCACTCTCCTATCTCCACCTTCCCTGTATAGGATTACAAACTTGTACTACCATACCTGACAATGTAATGGTTATTTTCAAATGAACTTAAGAATTATTCTTTTCCTTTTCTTACTAACACACAAATGTTTCTATGCCTTAGGAATAATGCCACAATATTAGAGTACAAAGAGCATTTTATATGCCAAGATATATGGAAATTAAATATGAGACATTTAAAGAAAAACAGAATTAACAACATCATTTACCATGTCAAAGATGTTAAATCTCTTAAAAACTTACACCTACTTTCTCTTCAAAGAACAATTAGCCATCATTACCAACATTTATGATTTAAAATAATAACTTTAGCACAAAATTGTACAGCTTTTGGAGGGAGTTGTTTTCCTTTTAAAATACAGGAGAGAGGGACACGTGCATATTAGTTATGCTTCCTTTTGCTGTGACCCAATACCTGACAAGAAGCAACCGGGGGAGGGGTTGACTTACGTATTGAGGGTACAGTCTAGGGTGGAGGTTATAGCATGGCAGAAGAAGCTAAGGCAGATGGGGACCAAGTGTTCAAACACATGAGCCCACGGGAGACATTTTACACTACAACCACAACAACCTTTGATATCTTAATTACACTGACCTACAAGAGCTCTTATTCCAAAACCAAGTCTTTTACCCATCTCATAATAAGCTGAATCTAAAAGTGGATTGTATCCTACAGACCAACGGTGGTCTCTAAATGTCAAATGAAAATCTTTTACACTTCGATTCATCTTGGCAAGCTCTTAAGGCTTAATAAGTCATCAATACTAACCTTGTGATATAGTTAAGTACTTTTCTTTCTTTTTTTTTGCAAGACAGGGTTTCTCTGTGTAGACTTGGCTATTCTGGAACTCATTCTGTACACCAGATTGGCCTCTGAACTCAGAGATTCACCTGCCCCTGTCTTTGGATTAAAGGCATGCACCAGGACACTTGGCTTATTTACATTTTTCTTAGAGAAAATTCAGTTTGCAGATAGTGAATGACAGATGATGACAGAGAAAGAGAAAAAGATGAAGGTCAAAACTATCTGCTTATTTTAAAATATAAACCAAGGACTTTGAACATGTCCAGAATTGCACACCAGAAATATACAATGTGTTTGTGTTTTGCACAGATGTGTGTGTGCACATGTGTGCATGTGTCTGCACATGTGTGCAGGTGTGTGCACATGTGTGAGTATGCATGTGTGCATGTATATGTGCATATGTGTGCAGGTGTGTCTGCACATTCATGCATGTGTGTGCATGTGTACATGTGTGTGTGATTGATTTGTTTTCATCACGAAGATCAAAACCTGTGCACTGAAATATTTGTTATCACATACTTTTCCATTCACCCCACTAAGGCCTAGGTTCACCCTCTGTTTGAGATTTACTCTGAGTGGAAATTGTGCTAATGTCCCCAATGGGCAGCTATACATGGGAAACTTGAAAATGTGCAGCAATTAATAATATGTGATAGAGCCGGGCATGGTGGTTCACGCCTTTAATCCCAGCACTCGGGAGGCAGAGGCAGGCAGATTTCTGAGTTTGAGGCCAGCCTGGTCTACAAAGTGAGTTCCAGGACATCCAGAGCTATACAGAGAAACCCTGTCTCGAAAAACTAATAATAATAATAATAATAATAATAATAATAATGATGATAAGTGATAGACATTAACTAAATTCTAGTGTTTAACCATTACTAAGCCAGACACAACCAATTAAAGTGAAGTATATGCTGTACGCCAGCATAGATTCCATGTTTTCTTAAATAGCAATATGGATGTTTGGTTAAAATCAAGAGATGTTATTGGGAACGGTACCTGTAAGTAATATTTGTAGGTGCAAATGTTGACACATCAGCTCACGCACAGCTGTACTGGGGATGTCTGAAAGCATTTAGAATCACACCTAAGAGTTCTTGTGATTTTTCATATTTCTAGCCTCCACTCTAAATAGGGGTGGGAGAATATAAACGGAGATATAGACACATGGTAGAAAAAGAACAAAGTACAGAGAGTCGTTTGGAAGTCTCGCTGTGGTCACAGACAACCAAAGCAAAGGCAGTTTAGCTCAACAGAATTTAAAAGGCAAATAACTTGAAATAAAAAGCACAGAGAGATTTGTTGGGTTGACTAGCGATCAACCCCAATGCAAATGTGTAGGATCAATGTTTCCCTGGCAGAGAAGCAATTACATTTAAGAAAGTTTTAAAAGGTGGTTACCAAGCAACTGCTCTCGGCCTACGCACATTGTTCATACTCTCTGGTAAATTATAGAAAATGACAGCCTGTCATTAGAGAACAGAAATGTACAAAATTAGGGCATTGTTATTCTATGTTCCTCCTACAGGAGAAAGATCAATTATATCTTTAGTACAGTGATTAGGTTAAATAACTACAATAGGTACTAAATGTGACCATGCCATGCTATCAATGTGTAAAGAGCTACGGAGTTTTAAAGAATGACCTTGGAAGCAGGTACAGCCCTCCCCTGACCTGACTTCATGGCAGGAGCAGAGCAACACTCCACTGGAAACACCTTAACTGGGTATTTGGTAAAAAAAGAAAATTCTATAAGAAAAACACATGGAAGTATAATTCACAACTTGGAATTCTTTATTCTTCCTAATAAAATGATGATATTCTTGGCATCAACCTGGGTCTGATAGTGGTATCTTAATGACTGCCTATTACTCCTCTAAATGAGAAGCTTAGCATGTAGCAGCAAGTAGAACCAAATTTCCTTTATTTAACACTGCTTAGAAAACAGCTATTTGCTAGGGCACTGGAATATATTTTGAAAGGGGTCGGACCAGTGTGTATGAGCTAGTGTCCTCAAGCTTCGGGGAAAACATGCTGACCACATGTTAATATTTATTCTCCCATTTATGAAGAAAACTCCTATGGTCGTGTAAAATCAGATCTTTGCGAATCTGTTTCCATTACTTTATGCATTATAAAACAAGAACGTCATTAGAAACAACGGAGTTTTTTTGGTTGTGGTTTTGTTTTGGGGTTGTTTTGTTTGGGTTGGGAGAGCAAAGCAAGCAAAAAACGAAACAAACAAAAACAAAGAAGAAACAAAAACAACTCTTTGATCTCTCGAGGTTGGGTGTCTAAGTCGTGCTTGTCATTTAAAAAAATCTCAGGAAAGTGCCAGGGACGTGGCTCAGTTGTTAAAATGCCGGGCAAACAAGGTTATGGACCTGATTCCAGTTCCTCCAAGCCCAGGTAAAAGCCAGTTGTGATGACATATGTCTAGCATCTGCCAATGAGGGAGAGAGAGGAAGATCCCTGGAGCTTACTGGCCTGCTAACCTACTCAAGCTGAGAGATGGCTCAACAGTTAAGAGTACTTACTGCTGTTGCAAAGGACCCCAGGTAACACAACTGTCTATAGCTCCAGTTCAGGGGGATCCAACACCTCTTCTGACCTCCATGAGCTTCTGTACACACACAGGTGTGCACACACAAAACAACCTAAGGGAAGAAGAAATCTGTGGACTGATCCTATTTAATTTGGCCTATTGTTGGCAGATCATGACCTAGAAAATTAGGGAAAAATGAGAAAACTAGTGCTATAGCAACAGTTTGAAGTGAACAGGAGCTGCCAGAAAGAAAGATGTCAGGAAAGAACCTTTCTTTCTTTCCTCCTTTCTTTCTTTCTTTCTTTCTTTCTTTCTTTCTTTCTTTCTTTCTTTCTTTCTTTCTTTCTTTCTTTTTTCTTTCTTTCCTTCCTTCCTTCCTTCCTTCCTTCCTTCCTTCTTTCTTTCTCTAAAGTTTTTATCACTTTATTTTTTATTGGATTATTATTTACTTTTCAAATGTTATCCCTTTCCCGGTTTCCCTTCCAGAAACCCCATATCCCACCCCCACCCCCACTACTATGAGAGTACTCCCACACACACACTTCTGTCTCCCCGCCCTGGCATTCCCCTGCACTGGGGCATTGAGCCTTCCAAGGACCAAGGGCCTCTCCTCCCATGGATGCCAGATAAGGCCATCCTCTGCTACATATGCATCTGGAGCTATGGGTCCCTCCATGTGTACTCTTTGTTTGGTGGTTTAGTCCCTGGGAGCTCTGGGTGGTCTGGTTGGTTGATATTGTTGTTCTTCCTATGGTGTTACAAACCCCATCAGCTCCTTCAGTCCTTTCCCTAACTTCTCCATTGGGGTCCCCATTCTCAGTCCAATGGTTAGTTGCAAGCATCCGCCTCTGTATTGGTCAGGATCTGGCAGAGCCTCTCAGGAGACAGCTATATCAGGCTTCTGTCAGGAGCCTGAACCTCTGCCTTTCCATGGCCATATGAACTTTCTTTGATTCCTCTTTCCTTTATTAAATCTCTACTCAACAGATGCACTGCTTTCCAGTGGCCTCTGACTCTTCATAGCTTTGGTTTACCATGGTCCTATCTATACTTCATAATCTTTTTCTTTTTTCATTTTTACCAACCACTTCTAACTAAACCGTTCCTTGGCATTCCTTGGTTAAACTTTTCAGAAAGAGGAAAAATAGCCCAGTTTAGCTTCTTGAGCTATATTCTGTTGTTTCCTGAGTGGTTAGGGTCAAAGCCAGAGCCCAGGAACCCTGAAAAGCATGGCTCAGTCATCAACCCTTGAAAGATCAGTTAAACAAGGAGTAGTGACAAGCAGAAAAAGGAGACTTAGCAATGTGGACACAATGAGAAGAAGAACTAAGAAATCTGGTGACTTGCCTAAGTCCATTTTTTTTTTCATCTTGATATGGTATGCTTTTTAGGTTTAAAGAGAAGGCAAGAGGTATGCTAAGCCAAACAGTTCAGGTCAGAGTGTGGTCCTGCTCGTGACTGATTTATCATTCTTTTACCTTTATTCTCTTTTGACAATTTGTCAGGGCTGTGTGGAGTCTCTTTCCAGGAGACAAATTCCTTCGCAGACTAACAGCATGTTTTACTCCTTTCAACACGAGATTCGCATGGAAAATCCAATTTAATAGGAATAAGACTATTTTCTTAATAAACTAGACAAAGGCAGGGGTATCTCTCCTTTAAACATCTTCCCTCCTAGCAGGATGTTTACACTGTTACAAAAGCAGTATCTGGCCTGAGTTCTCTAACAGCTTTGTAAGATTTCAAAAGTTTTTGACTGGGATTTATAGATCTTCCCTTTGAATCCAGAGTTCATGAACACAGTAGAAGGGACTCCACGGGATTTCAAGATCAGACTTGAAGACACTACTGCTCATCCAACCAGTGTGGTTACACTGGTGTGAGGACCACACAAAGAAGGCAGGTATAGGTGGCCAGCATCCTGAAAACCATTAGCATCAACCTCCTGAGCTGGATAAGAAAAGCTACCGCCAAATGACAATAGTCACTTGCCAGTTAATCCCTCACGGCCTTTGGGTGTTTCCAGCTCACACATAAGCTACTATGAAATAGCATCAAGCCATTCTTGTGTTGATTGAGTTCTTGACTCACAGCATCTATGAGTACAGTTGAATGTGTGCTTGGTACCACTGAGTTGTGGAACCATTTGTTATGCAGTGATCTGTACTTGGGAAATATTTGGAGATAATAAGGCAAATTTCCACACCTCAGTTAAAAAAGTACAAACATGTATTTCAGAGATCAGGAGTACTTTATTATCTCTCCTGTGTCTTAAGTCAAGAATGTGAGAAGCCCTCAGAAATCCAGCTCCTGCCCACCATCTCCCCTTTAGCTGCAGTCAGACCTAAGCTGGACCTAAAAAAATTATTATTGCTGGGGTATCTCAGAGCAGCAAGGCATAATTCTCTTCTGAGAATTTAAGAGCTTTCTGAGTGGCCTCTCCACAAGGAACAATCTGGACTTTACCTCAGTGTAGTGAGCTACTACTGTTTTACATGATGGCTAAAGCCATCACTGTTCCAGAGAATCAAGTGAAAAGTACGTGGCCTTGCAAGCCTGGGATGCCACTTCCTGAGATGTCATCTCTTCCTGGGATGTCATCTCTTCCTGGGATGCCACTTCCTCCATAAGCTTGTCAGTTGCTGGCTCAGTCCGTCCAGTTTAGATCCAAGGAGTCAGGGTATACAGGTACTACCTCTCAAGAGCAGACAGTCAAAGAAGTTATCAATGTCTCTTAAAACCATCTTCAGTGGACCAAATGCCATTGCTATTCTCATGAGCTATTCCGAAGGTTGGGGAAGTCACTGCTCACCTATGGCCTCTTCTGTTAGGGGTTTGAGGCTGAGAGCATCACTTGCTTGCTCTGCAGTGGGAGTTCTTCCTATTGTTTCTTCTCGGCAGCCCTTTACACCCAACACATCCCATATATTGAGCAAATATAGAACTTCCCTTTGCTGGCATGCTTTATGGAAAATTTAAAGAACATAGAAAGCTACAAAGGAGGGGAGGCCCCCTGATTCCTACACATAAGCTTTAGAGATGCTTGTCCCCCGACATGATTAATCTTCTAATAGGACAATAAGAGCATCCTGAAACTGTGAAGTGTGATTGGGAAGCCACTTGCCTAAAAAGACATCTTGCCTTTGCAATAGGCTATTTATTCTCCACATGCCCTGTTCCCAGCCTGCTCTCAGTCATCATTACGTTTTACCAATTTCTGACCAGTGTAAAATACCAAAGCAACCTGAATGACATGATGAAAAAGTAACTATATTTATAATAACCACTTTTACTTATGGAAAGAGGGAGAAGAACTATCTTTTGATCCTGAAATAATACTTCTTTATGATTCAGTCATATACATAAATTTATGGTCTACATTTCTTCCTGTGTTGTGTTTGTTGCTACTAAAGTCTCTTAAATCAGTTTTCCCTACTAAACTCCATAATAGAAATGTCAATCAAATAAATAAAAACTATTGTATAGCTATGATTATTTCTGTTCTCTCCATTGTCTACTATTAATAACAAAACAGTTTTGCTTATTTATTTTTATATTATCTTATTTATTTATATTTACATTATCTATCTATTCACCTATCACTTTATTTTTATTTATTTATCCATTTATTTATTTTCATAAGAATCTCATATCATGATTCAAGTCACAGATATTTTGGTTTTGTATTTTAAGTATTTCTTAACATAGATACTATAAGATAATGAAAGGGAGAGCATATTCAAATATATACTTGAATAAAATGTCATAACACAGCTC
Organism: Mus pahari; assembly: GCF_900095145.1. Taxonomy (NCBI): domain Eukaryota; kingdom Metazoa; phylum Chordata; class Mammalia; order Rodentia; family Muridae; genus Mus; species Mus pahari. The sequence continues at coordinate 27,405,548 of NC_034600.1, forward strand.
ATTGTTTTGTCTGATGAATGCACACTGATGTCCATGGTACTGGAAGGTATACTTCACTCTACAGAGGAGAAATGTAAACACCAAACCAGCTACAGACTCTTCAGTCTACAGCGGTGACCTGCCTGCAAGATGCATCTAGTGTAAGAATAGTATGAAGCTTATGGAAATAACCAACCACTCTCTGACTCGATTAAGGCCCGCTCCATACCTGACACTACGCATGTGTCCAAGAGTCTGAGACCAGATAGGCCAGGGCCTAGGTGAAACCCAAACACTGTTCTGCCAATGCAACACAGCAATAAATGACCCTTAACAATATTCTTCTAGCCAGGCAGTAGTGGTACACGCCTTTAATCCCAGCACTCGGGAGGCAGAGGCAGGCGGATTTCTGAGTTCGAGGCCAGCCTGGTCTACAGAGTGAGTTCCAGGACAGCCAAGGCTACACAGAGAAACCCCGTCTCGAAAAACCAAACAAAAACCAAACCAAACCAAACCAAACAAAACAAAAATACTCTTCTATCCTCGTAGATCAGTACCTTGCTCAGGCATCATCGGAGCAGTTTCTTTCTGCAGCAGATGAGAAAAAAAAATACAGAAATCCAGAGCCAGACAATATACAGAGAGGAAAAGACCTTGGAACATTCAGTCTTAAGTGGGATGTCTTCATGGCACCCATCCCCTCAGGACTCAAGGAACTTTGTGGATGAGGAGGCAGAAAGAATGTAGGAGCCAGAGGGGATGGAGGACAGCAAGGAAACAAAGCCTTCTGGGCACAACAGTACTGATACACATATGAACTAACAGAGACTATGGCAGCCTACGAAAGAAAAGACCTGCATGGGACTGCACCAGACAGGGTCTCAGCACTGAGAGAAGTGGGCACAAACACCCATAGCTTCTAACCTAGATGCTATCTCCAATCGATAATCACTTTCAAGTAAAAAAAAAAAATTAGTTCTTTCCAATGGAGTCTCACTGGGGATACAAACTACCCTTAAGGTCAGGTTCCATGCCAAGCAGAAGATGGCCAACATAAAACTAACTCAATGGCGTCTTTGGAGGTTCTTTGTCTCATCTTGTAATGTTTTGTCATGACTTAAAAAAAAGTTACATGTCTTTTGCATATATAGTATGGCTTCTGGTTTTGTGTTTATATGGGATCCCTGTGTACGAGCGTGTGTGTCACTGTGTCCATAAGTGTTTCTTGAGCTTTTTATTTGGCTCTTTTTCTTCTTGTCTTAGAAACTGTTCTATTGGTGTGAAGAGACCCCATGACCAAGGCAACTTTTATAAAAGAAAGTATTTAATCAAGGGCTGGCTTATAGTGTCGGAGGTGTAGCCCATTAACCCCCTGGCAGAAAGCATGACAGCAGGCAGGTGTGGTATTAGTAGAGAAAAGCTAAATCCTGATCCACAAGCAGAGACAGAGAAAGCTTAAGCCTAGCATGGGCTTTTAAACCTCAAAGACCACTCCCAGTGACACACTTCCTCCATCGAGGCCTCAGTTACTCCAACAAGGCCACACCTCCTATGCCTTCTAATCCTTTAAAATAGTACCACTCCCCAGTGACTAAGCATCCAAATTCATGATCCTATAAGGGGGCATTCTGCTTTACACCAACACACTTTTGTGTTTGTTTGGTCCTATTCTGGCTTTTATTTTATATGTTTTATTTTATTATCACTATTTGCATGTTGGTTTTCTTTCTAACAAGAGAAAGGGTGTGGATTCAGATAGAAGGGGAGGTAAGAAGGATCTCAGAGGAGTTTTGGGAGAGGAAACCATAACCTGAATATGTTTTATGAAAATATATTTTTTCAATAAATATAAATAAAACAGGAAAAATATATACACTAAGAATTTAAAAATATAAGAGTTGTATTTAAAGCTGGAATGCCATGTAATAGCCAATACACACACACACACACACACACACACACACACATATGTATATCTTTGTCAAACATTCATCATTTCTGTATGGTGAAGACCCTCTAAATCCTTTCTCCTGGGCTTTTGAGATGTGCACTAATTGCTGTTACCTGTAGTCATCCTGTGGTAAAATATCTAGAACTTCTTGTTCCTATCACTCAGCATCCACTGGTCAGCAACTTCACATTGTACCTCCTCTACTCTCCCTAGATCCGGTCACCAGCATTCTGTTCTCAGCTATGAATGAGATCACATCTCCACCTCATCCAAATCACTGTGTCTTTTAAGCTGAAGTAGGCAGTAAGAGAATTTGCTTAATATAACTGTACTACTAATTCCTTGAATTTCAAGGGATATTTTGTTTTTGAAATGAATTTTCACTGTGTTATCAAGGCTAGTCTCAAGATACCAGGTTCAAGTAATCCTTCCACCTCAGCCTTTTTGGTAGCTAAAATTTATACGTATTAACCATTGTTCCCTGAAAGGGTTTTTTCCCTTAACTTAAAAGAGAATGCATAAATCTGTGGGTAAAATAAGTGTATTGAACGTTATTGCTTCTTTTTGATACCTCCCGAAATGAGCGGAAAGAATTTCAGATGATAAATTCACAAAAAAAGAGAAATTATTGCAGCATATGGGAGATATCAACAAAAATCTAGAAGCTGACAAGCAATAAATGAGGAATACTATAATAGACGAGAGAAAAATGAGGCTTGAATCCATAATGGGAAATCCAATAAGAAGTAAGCTAATTATATGTCAAAAACTTGATAAGTTACAGGACCTTGGAAATTCTTAAGAGTTGAATAAACCAGACATCACTGCATCCATTTAACTTGAGCTGAAAGCAAGAACCTTGACTCACAGTGCTTATAATCCCATGAATTTCACCTGCCCACTCAGGATGTGAAGCACGGAGACCAGAGGTGACACAGAGATAAGGTGACTTTAAAAGGACAATGTACAACTAGAACCCCAATCCCAGCTAAGCTTCCTGGTCAGGGACCTCAGTCCTGTTGTCCTAGTGTGAGAGTCAAGTCCTCTTTGAAGAATGAGCCAGATGGGGGAGGGCTAGATACACTGACATTTAAAGAGGCCTTTAGAGGACAGCTCAGACAATTTTATCAAATCACACAATCTGAGCGTTCAATACTAGAAATACTTAGAATTTCCACTCACAGTGTAAAGCTTCTATTCAACTTTTAAAGACTTTATTCATAAAAATGAATGGTGTCACCAATTCCAATTCGTGTGAGAAAAAAACCCTCAGGGAAAAAAATAAATAAACAAGACCATGGAAAAAGACTCACCAAGAGAAAGCGCTCAGAGGGAAGAACTAAAGCAGAAGAGAGAAGCCATGCTTGCTGTGGCACTATTCATGTCAGCCCAGCCATGGAGTCGGCCCTGCCATCTGCCCCTGTGGGAACTAAGCACACACACAATGGGGGATTATTCAGCCACTCAGAAGAACAAGTCACATCGTTTGTAAGAAATTCGTGGAAAGAGAGACCAAGCTGTTATGTGAAATAAACCAGAGCTAGGGAGACAAGTTGAGTGCCTTGTGTGAGAGCCAACAGAGAGCTAGTGGAGGAGAAAATAATGTCACTTGGCCTCTTAAAGAAAGACAGTCTATCATTTGCAACAACATAGATAAACGTTAGATGATATTATTCTATGTGAAGTAACCAAGACACAAAAGGACAAAAAAAACATAGGATATCACTTAAGGTTATAATATAAAAATATTAAAAGTTGCCAAGTATGTAAAAATTAAGTGGATATAATTCTTTTTTAAAATGTTAGCCAGGGGCCTGGAGAGATGGCTCAGTGGTTAAGAGTACTTACTAGCTGCTCTTCCAGAAGTCCTGAGTTCAATTCCCAACAATTACATGGCGGCTCACAACCATCTCAACTGGGATCCGAGGTCCTCTTCAGGCATGAACCAGTGTAGGTTCAGATAGAGCACTCACATACATAAAATAAATCTTTTTAAAAAGTGTTACCCAGTATACAAAATAATAGTTTTCATTGGAACATTTTCATTTTTTCCCTTTTTAATTTATTCTTTAATCTTTTTTTACACTCCAGACTTTATCTCCCTCCCAGTCCACCCTCCAACTGTTCAAAACCCCACTCCTTCTCGCCCCCCCCCTCGAGGGTGTCCCCACCCTCCCTCACACCTCTCCAGAGCTCCCTACTCCCTGGGGCCCCAAGTTTCTCAAGGTTTAAGCACATCTTCTCTGACAGAGTCCAGACCTGGCAGTCCTCTACTGTATATGTGTCAAGGACCTCATATCAACTGGAGTATGCTGCCTGGTTGGTGGCTCAGTGTCTGAGAGATCCCAGGGTCCAGGTTAGTTGAAGCTGCTGGTCTTCCTATAGGATCACCCTCCTCCTCAGTTTCTTCCAGCCTTCCCTTAATTCAACCTCAGGTGTCATCAGCTTCTGCCTATTGGTTGGGTGTTAATATCAGCATCTGATTCTTTCAGCTGCTTATTGGGCCTTTTGGAGGGCAGCCATACTAGGCTCCTGTCTGTAAGCACACCATAGCATCAGTAACAGTGTCAGGCCTTGGGGCCTCCATCTGAGGTTGATCCCAATTTGGTCCTGTCACTAGACTTCCTTTTCCTCAGGCTCTTCTTCATTTTTATTCCTGCAGTTCTTTCAAACCAGAACAACTCTAGACCAATTTTTGCTGTGGGATGGCAACCCCATTCCTCCACTTTATGCCCTGTCTTTCTATTGGAGGTGGTCCCTACAAGTTCCCTGTCCCCACTGTAGGGCATTTCATCTAAGGTCCCTCTTTTTTAAACCTGAGAGTCTCTCACCTCCCAGGTCACTGGTACATTCTGGAGGGTCCCCCCACCTTTTACCTTCTGTTGCCTGTTTCCATGCTTTCTGTTGGCCCTCAGGGCTTCAGTCCTGTTCCTTCCCCCCCCAACCCCACCCCATCCGACCCCACTCCCAATATCTGATCATGTTCCCTTTGCCCCTCCCAGGTCCCTCCCTCGCCCCTCCTGTGATTGCCTTCTTGATATATGTTATCACTGTGTTTTACTTATAGTCTCACTTGCATTAACATCCCTTGTTTTCCCTCTGATCCACCTCTGCCTTCATTTCATTTCTCTGTTGTCTGTCAGTCTACCCATTCATTTATCATCTACCTGTGAATACAGATTCCACAATGAGGAGAAATGTGGTATTTTCTCTCCTGCCTCCCATGTTGTGCTCCCGTGCCCCCTTCTCCCACTGAACTCTTTCTTATCCCTCCACAGAACTTCTATTTTTAGGTCATATATACACATAGATTCTAGTTCTTATTCCCCTGTCAGATACACAATAGGCTGTTTCTGACTCTGCTAAATATTGCCTTTTCTGTAAATAATTTTTTAAAATTGCATTCAATCCCATTTGTCAGATCTTGGGATTATTTCCAAAGCTACTGCAGAATATTCCAGAAAGTCTTTGTCTATGTTTTTCTACATTGCTTTTTTTTCCTTGATAAAACGTACCATTTTCTAATATATTTCAGAAAAAATAAAGGTTAAATGGGTTCTATAGATTCCATGAAAGAAATAGGTTTAGAAGCTTCTGGTCTGCACCTGTTTACCTTGGTCACAAACTCTGCAGCACATCACACAGCACTTAGAAAAGGCTCAAATCCCAGATGCTCTAACAAAGTCAGAATCACAGGATCACAGAATCACAGAAACTTGGTCACATCAGGATCTCAGGGTCCCAGAGGCAACTTGACTCCCAGGAACTCTGACACATGTAGAATCTCAGGATCACAGAATCCCAGAATCACGGAATCCCAGAGAGAGCTGGACTCTGAGGAGTTCTCCCACCATAGCAAGTCCTGGAGACACCATCACATAGGAAAAGCAAGATTTGAATCTCAAATCACTTCTCATGATGATGGTAGAGGACTTTAAGGAGGACATGAAATACATTTTCCCTTAAAGAAATACAGGAGAACACAGGTAAACAGGTAGAAGCTCTTAAACAGGAAACACAAAAATCCCTTAAAGAATTATTGGAAAACAATCAAACAGGAGAAGGAAATGAACAAAACCATCCAAGATCCAAAAATAGAAACAGAAACAATAAAGAAATCACAAAGGGAGACAACCCTGGAGTTAGAAGACCTAGGAGTCATAGATGCAAGCATCACCAACAGAATACTTGAGATAGAAGAAAGAATCTCAGGTGCAGAAGATACTATAGAAAACATTGACACAACAGTCAAAGAAAATAGTAAATGCAAAAAAGTTCCTAACCCAAAACATCCAGGAAATCCAGGACACAATGAGAAGATCAAACCTAAAGATAATAGGTATAGAAGAGAGTGAAGATTCCTTTCTTAAAGGGTCACTAAATATCTTCAACAAAATTATAGAAGAAAACTTCCCCAACCTAAAGAAAGAGATGCCCATGAACGTACAAGAAGCCTACAGAACTCCAAATACACTGGGCCAAAAAAGAAATTCCTCCTGTCACATAATAATCAAAACACCAAATGCATTAAACAAAGAAAGAATATTAAAAGCAGTAAGGGGAAAAGGTCAAGTAACATATAAAGGTAGACCTATCAGAATTACACCAGATTTCTCAACATAGACTATGAAAGCTAGAAGATGTCATACAGATATCTGCTCTAAGAGAACATAAATGCCAACCCAGGCTACTATAACCAGCAAAACTGGGTATAGTAGAGACAGAGAGACCAAGATATTCCATAACAAAATCAAATTTACACAATATCTTTCCACAAATCCAGCGCTGCAAAGGAAAATAGATAGAAAACACCCACACAAGGAGGGAAACTACACCCTAGAAAAAGCAAGAAAGTAATCTTTCAACAAACCTAAAAGAAGATAGCCACACAAACATAACTCCACCTCTAACAATGAAGTAACAGGAAGTAGCAATCACTTTTCCTTAATACCTTATGGTCCCAAAAAACAAGTGGGAGTAGCCATTCTGATATCGAATAAAATTGACTTTCAACCAAAAGTTGTCAAAAAGGATAAGGAAGGACACTTCATACTGGTCAAAGAAAATCTACCAAGATGAACTCTCAATTCTGAACATCGATGCTCCAAATACAAGGGCACCCACATCATAAAAGAAATTTTACTAAAGCTCAAAGCAAGCATCGTACCCCACACAATAATAGTGGGAGACTTCAAAACTTCACTCTCAGCAATGGACAGATCATGGAAACAGAAACTAAACAGAGACACAGTGAAACTAACAGAAGTTAGGAAATAAATGGGTCTAACAGATATTTATAGAACATGTCATCCTAAAGCAAAAGAATATACCTTCTTCTCAGCACCTCATGGTACCTTCTCCAAAACTGACCATATAATTGGTCCCAAAACAGGCCTCAACAGATACAAGAAGATTGAAATAATCCCATGAAACCTATCAGATCACCACTGACTAAGACTGATCTTGAATTCCAACAAAAACAATAGAAAATACACATACACATAGAAGCTGAACAATGCCCTTCTCCATGATAACTTGGTCAAGGAAGAAATAAAGAAATTAAAGACATTTTAGAGCTTAATGAAAATGAANCCACAACATACNCAAACGTATGGGACACAATGAAAGCAGTCTTAAGAGGAAAACTCATAGCTCTGAGTGCCTCCAAAAAGCGACTTAAACACTAGCAGCTTGGCAGCACACCTAAAAGCCCTAGAACAAAAGAAAGCAAATACAACCAAAAGGAGTAGACAGCAGGAAATAATTAAACTCAGCGCTGAAATCAACCAAGTGGAAACAAAAAGAATTACACAAAGAACCAAGAAAACCAGGAGCTGGTTCTTTGAGAAAATCAACAAAGAAGATAAACTCTTAGCCAGACTAACCAGAGGGCACAGAGATGGTATCCAAATTAATAAAATCAGAAATAAAAAGGGAGATATAACAACAGAAACTGTGGAAATACAAAAAAAAATTTCATCAAATCCTACTACAAAAGTTTATACTCAACTAATTGGAAAATCTGGATGAACTGGACAATTTTCTAGACACATACCAAGTGCCAAAGTTAAAAGAGGATCAGATAAACCATCTAAACAGTCCCATAACCCCTAAAGAAATAGAAGCAGTCATTAATAGTCTCCAAACCAATATATATATATGTGTGTGTGTGTATATATATATATATATATATATATATATATATCCCAGGACCACATGGGTTTAGTGGAGAATTCTATCAGACCTTTAAAGAAGACCTAATACCAATACTTTTCGAACTATTCCACAAAATAGGAACAGAAGGAACACTACCCAATTTGTTCTATGAAGCCACAATTATGCTTATACCTAAACCACACAAAGACCAAACAAAGAGAACTTCAGACCAATCTCCCTTATTAGCATTGATACAAAAATATCCAATAAAATTCTTGCCAACTGAATCCAAGAACACATCAAAACAAGCATTCACCATGATCAAGTAGGCTTCACCCCAGGGATGCAGGGATGGTTCAATATATGGAAATCTATCAATGCAATCCACTACATAAACAAACTCAAAGAAAAAAAAGAACTACATGATCCACAAATGGTGCTGGCTGAACTGGGGGTTAGAATGTAGAAGAATGCAAAGCGATCTATTCTTATCTCCTCGTACAAAGCTCAAGTCCAAGGGGATCAAGGACCTCCACATAAAACTAGATATACTGAAAATAATAGAAGAGAAAGTGGGGAAGAGCCTCAAGCACATGGGCACAGGAGAAAATTTCCTGAACAGAACACCAAAAGCCTATGCTCTAAGATCAAGAATTGACAAATGGGACTTCATAAAATTGCAAAGCTTCTGTAAGACAAAGGACACTGTCAATAATGCAAAAAGGCAACCAACAGGTTGGGAAAGATCTTTACCAATCCTACATCTGATAGATGGCTAATATCCAACATATACAGAGAACTCAAGAAGTTAGACTCAAGAAAACCAAATAACCCTATTAAAAATGGGGTACAGAGCTAAACAAAGAATTCTCAACTGAGGAATACCGAGTGGCTGAGAAGCACCTAAAGAAATGTTCACATCCTTAGTCATCAGGGAAATGCAAGTCAAAACAACCCTGAGATTCCACCTCATACCAGTCAGAACGGCAAAGACCAAAAACTCAAGTGACAGCAGATGCTGGCAAGGTTGTGGAGAAAGAGGAACACTCCTCCATTGCTGGTGGGATTGCAAACTGGTACATCCACTCTGGAAATCAGTTTGGCGGTTCCTCAGAAAATCGAACATAGTACTACCTGAGGACCCAGCAATACCATTCCTGGGCATATACCCAGAAGATGCTCCAACATGTAATAAGTACACATGCTCCATTATGTTCATAGCAGCCTTGTTTATAATAGCCAGGAGCTGGAAAGAACCCAGATGTCCTTTAACAGAGGAATGAATACAGAAAATGTGGTACATTTACACAATGGAGTACTGCTCAACTATTAAAAATAATGAATTTATTTAATTCTTAGGCAAATGGATGGAACTAGAAAATATCCTGAGTGAACTAACTGTACTGGCTGGTTTTGTGTGTCAACTTGACACAGGCTGGAGTTATCACTGAGAAAGGAGCTTCAGTTGGGGAAATGCCTCCATGAGATCCAGCTGTGGGGCATTTTCTCAATTAGTGATCAAAGGGGAAGGGCCCCTTGTGGGTGGTGCCATCTCTGGGCTGGTAGTCTTGGGTTCTATAAGAGAGCAGGCTGAGCAAGCCAGTAAGTAACATTTCTCCATGGCCTCTGCATCAGCTCCTGCTTCCTGACCTGCTTGAGTTCCAGTCCTGACTTCCTTCCAGTGATGAACAGCAGTATGGAAGTATAAAATGAATAAACCCTTTTCTCCCCAACTTGCTTCTTAGTCATGATGTTTTGTCCAGGAATAGAAACCCTGACTAAGACACTAACCCAATCACAAAAGAATACACATGGTATACACTCACTGATAAGTGGATATTAGCCCAGAAGTTCGGAATACCCAAGATTCAATTCACAGACCACTTGAAGCTCAAGAAGAAGGAATACCAAAATTGCTCACCAGAGCAAAAATGGAGATAAAGTATAGAGCAGAGATTGAAGGAAAGGCTATCCAGAGACTGTCCCACCTGAGGATTCATCCCATATACAGTTACCAAACTCAGACACTATTGTGGATGCCAAGAAGTGCATGCTGAAAGGAGTCTGATATGGCTGTTTCCTGAGAGACCCTGCCAGAGCCTTACAAATACAGAGGTGGATGCTTGAAGCCAACAATTGGACTGAGCATGGGGTCCCCAGTAGAGGAGTTAGGGAAAGGACTGAAGGAGTTGAAGGGGTTTGCAACCCCCATAGAAATTACAACAACATCAACCATCAAGACCCACCAAAACTCCCAGGAACTAAGCCATCAACAAAGGAGTACACATGGCTGTAGCTGCATATGTAGCAGAGGATGGCCTTGTCATGCAGCAATGGAAGGAGAGGTCCTTGGTCCTATGAAAGCTTGATAGATGACCCAGTATAGGGGAATTGAGGGTGGGGAGGTGGGAGTGTGAGGGTGGGTGGAAGAACACCCTCATAGAAGCAGGGAGGAGGGAGTATGGGTAGGGGGTTTCTGGGAGTGGAGAAAACCAGGCAAGGGGATAATATTTGAAATGTACATAAAGAAAATAACCAATAAAAAAAAGAAAAGAAAAGAAAAAGAATTGGTGCTATTAATGCCAAAAAATAGGTTTAGAAAAAAGAACTAAAGTTGTTGGGGTTTTTGTTTGTTTAGCTGTGTTTTTTTTTTTTACCTTTTTATTTTTTAATTGAAAATAGATTTTTTTTTCCATAGAATATATTCTTATCAGGGTTTCCCCTCACCCAACTCCACCCAGATCCTCCCTATCTCCCCCTCTCCACTTCCCTCTCCACCCAAATCCACACCCTTCCTTTCTCTCTCATTAAAAATTATCTAAAAATAAAATAAGAATAAAAACAAACAAACAAACAAACCAGAATAGCACAAAGCAAATACACAAACAAGAAAAAAAAAATGCCAAAGAAAAGATCCCGAAACATACGGATGTGGAGTCGCACATTCATACACAGAGAAATCCTTTAAAAACATAAAATCACACATTCACACACAGAGAAATTCTTTAAAAACAAAATCAGAACCCATAAGACATAAGCAAACAGCATGGCTGTACAATTCAGCACTCCCACCAGCAGTGGATGGTGTTCCCCGTACTCCACATCCTTGTCAGCATGAGCTGTCACTTGTTTTATTGATCTTGGCCATTTTTGGCTGGTGTAAGGTAAAATCTCAATGTAGTTTTGAATTGCATTTCCCTGATGATTACTGATATTGAACACTTCAAGTGCTTCTCGGCCATCTGTGTTTCTTCTGTTAAGAGCTCTGTTGAGAACTGTAGCCCATTTCTTAGCTGGAGTATTTGTTTTCTTGACGTCCAGCTTTTAGAGTTCTTTCCTCACTTTTAGCCTTCTGTCAGATGTATACTTGGTAAAGTCTTCTCATTTCACAGTGGCGTTCTTTGCCATGTAGAAGCTCGTCAATCCCATAAGGTCCCATTTATTGTTGACTTTAGTGACTGCTTTAATGGTGTTCTATTCAGAATGTCTTCTCCTGTGCCAGTGAGGTCAAGGCCATTCCCTGCTTGCTCTCCTATCTGATGCAGTGATTCTACTTTGTTTGTTGTCATCCTCTCTGGATCTTAGGAAGTGTGTTGGTTGGGGGTTGTTTGGTAGGAGTATTATTAAATCCCTGCCCGGAATGTGCACTAAGGGTTAAGGTAGACCGTGTTTCTAGGTATTCAGGTGGACCCAAAGGAATTGTGATGAGCTAAGGGGTGGGGGGTGGCATTGCTGAAAGTGTTTCACACATAGGGAAGGACAGCTGGGTGTGCCAGGGGATTAAGCTGAATCCCCAGGAAGTGGAATCCAGAGAGGAAGGACCAGCTCCTGCAAGTTGTCTGTTATAGGGCTAAGGGTGAGATGGGCAAATTGAAAACTGGAGACAAGGAGAGTGAAGATCACCTGCCTGATTCTCAGGCCACTGCAGGAGCAGACCAGGAAGAGTGCCTCCAGGTATAGGGACCTGAAAGAGGGACAGGTTGTGTGCAAGGCTGGGTCCTTTGGGAGGCTTGCAGAATCCCCAGGGAAATTGTCTTCCAGATTTCCTCTGGCTTTTTACCTCTCTTAACTTTAGGATCATACCAGTTGCAAGTGAGGATAATTGGAACAAACAGTACATGGGTCAAAGAAGAAACCACAAAGAAAGTTTAAAGAGATTTCAAAGTTAATATTAATGATGGCACAGCACATTAAAACTTGTGACATAAAGCTACAGAGGACCCTAAGGGGAAATCTCTAGCTTTGAGTCTTCACACAATAAAAAAAAAATAAAGCAAAAATTATTTAATTTTCTGTAAGAAAACAGAAATGTAACCCCATGCATTTAATGATACAATATCTTATGAATTCTTTGAGAGTTTCATGTGTTATATTCACCCAACTCCCCTCCCAGATGCAGATATACCCCTTTCTCCCTACCCTCTGTCTCTTAATTGTTTTTTATTCCTCTTCTTCAGTGTTCCCTGAGCCTTAGTTGTATTGCTTTAATTGGGGGTGGGTACACCACAATCAACTGCTCTCTGCATTTTGACCAGTTGTGGCTTTCTGAAATGATCTCCATCTGAGGCAGAAAGGGGCTCCTTTGATGAGGGGTGGGAGCTACACTTATGTGTGGGTATGAGTATAGCTTCTTAGAATGCCTCTAGAAGTTTTGCTAAGTTTAGGAAAGTCTCAGTAGTCGGGTTTCCTCTAAGCTCCATGACCTCGCCAGCTCCAGGTAGTTAAGTTTACAGTTCCAGGTGTGAATTCTCTCCTACTGAACAAACCTGAAGTCCTACTAGGTGACTTTCAGTTGCCTCCAAGATATAAGTGCCACTACTGCAGCTTTTGGAACATCTTGCCTCACCGGTCCTCGTTGTGGTTTGTGGCCTTACAGTTGGGTAGGACTGTTGGTTACTTCCTACCTTGGCAGACTCCTTCCTTACTACAAGAGTCAGTCATCACAGCAGATTCAGTTCAAATACAGGCAGATTCCTCCAAGTCTTATTTCCTCCGCTTTGGAGACTTACCTTCTTCTGGAAGGAAACCAAGGTCAATACGGATACCCTATTTTGGTTAGAGGTCTCTCAGACTCCACTATATCCACTCTTGACAAAAGTCTTTAGGAAGGAAAAGACATGAGCAATGAATGGAAAAGTCTACAGAACCTATTTGTTTAGAGTTGTTATTATCTCCTGTTCTAAAGACATAACCAGTAAGAGAGCAAAATGACAGGCTCACAGACTGATATGAAAAGTTTGCCTATGCATACAGAGAATCTTAAATTCAGTTACAAGGAGACCAACATCCCAACGAAAATGGATACTCGCAACTGGGTTGAAAAGACTCTTCACAGTAGAACATGCACCAATTATTGCCAATAAGCATATGAAAACATGACCGGGGTTGTCAGCCATCAGACTAAAAATACATTGGGATTCATTGTATTTTCACAAGAACTGCTAGAATTTAAAAATAGCAAATATACCCAATACTGGAGAGAATGTGAAGTAAATAAATTCAATTCACTGTTGTGGCAAAAAAAAAAAAATCTGTGGCCACTTTAACAAACACTGAGACATTCGCTTACATGGTTGCTTCTGCTTTTACTGTAAGACTTGGCAATTCATTCCCAGGTATTTACTCAGTTCTTTGTCCATGGAAAGAACTGGACGATAATGTCTGTAGTGTGGTATTGGTGGATCCCATCTGAAATTCCAACATTCCAGAAGCTGAAGTAAGAGGATTATTCCAAGTGTGAAGCCAGGCTGGACCATATAATAAGGGCTAGGTCAGGCCGGGCTATGGAGATTTTCTCTTAAAATTGTTTCAGTATTCATAAAAATCTCCATCATAATAGCCCCAAGTTGAAAATAATTCACTGTCTACCAGTACACAAAAGGATCAACAAGTGTATACACACTTCTCCTGCTGTTGCCTGGTTAGGAAATTAAAGTACTTGTGTGCTAAGGCTTTGTCTGGCCTGTCTTCATTCCTCATAACATTTCAAAATTATGCTGCTTAATTCAGGCACAATTTTAGTCAAAACTAACCTTGGGTATGTTCAAGCTCTTTCACCCACTATATCATTTCTACACAGTAAATTTTGCACAGAATCAAGCCATTCTCTCCAAAGGTGAAGACCTCACAACCTTTACCAAGGTGCGTCCCGATGGGGCGGCAGGACATCTTTTCTCCCTTACCCAGGTGTGCCCCCACAGTGTGCCCAGATGTGCCCAGTGGAGGGACTGCTTTTCTCAGTGATCTGGTTTTACTGTAAGCTCATTCCTCACATCCCACCTAAGAAACTTTCATTTTCTACTAGAAAAACTGAAGAGTAAAGGATTTTCTTTTTTTTTAATTAGATATTTTCTTTATTTACATTTCAAATGTTATCCCTTTTCCTGGTTTGCCCTCTGAAAACCCCCATCCTCTCCCCCTCTCCCTGCTCACCAACACACCCACTCCTGCATCTTGGCCCTGGTATTCCCCTACACTGGGGCATATAGCCTTCACAGGACCAAGTACCTCTCCTCCTATTGATGACCGACTAGGCCATCCTTGGCTACATATGCAGCTGGAGCCATGAGTCCCACCATGTGTACATCCTTGGTTGTTGGCTTAGTCCCTGGGAGCTCTGGGGGTACTGGTTAGTTCATATTGTTGTTCCTCCTATGGGGCTGCAAACCACTTCAGCTCCTTGGGTACTTTCTTTAGCTCCTTCATTGGGGACTCTGTTCTCAGTCCAATGGTTGGCTGTGAGCATCCACTTCTGTATTAGTCAGGCACTAGCAAAACCTCTCAGGAGACAGCTGTATCTGGCTCCTATCAGCAAGCTCTTGTTGGTATCCACAATAGTGTCTGAGTTTGGTGATTGTATGTGGGATGGATCCTGGGGAGGGGCAGTCTCTGGATGGTCTTTCCTTCATTCTCTGATCCACACTCTGTAACTCCTTCCATGGGTATTCTGTTCCCCCTTCTAAGAAGGATCAAAGTATCCACACTGTGGTCTTCCTTCTTGAGATTCATGTTGCTCGTGAATTGTATCCTGAGCATTCCAAACTTCTGGGCTAATATCCACTTATCAGTGAGTGAATATCATATGTGTTCTTTTGTGATTGGGTTACCTCACTCAGGATGACATTTTCTAGTTCCATCCATTTGCCTAAGAATTTCATGAATTCATTGTTTCTAGTAGCTGAGTAGTATTCCATTGTGTAAATGTACCACATTATTTCTCTGTTGAGGGACATCTGGGTTCTTTCCAGCTCCTGGCTATTATAAATAAGGCTGCTATGAACATAGTGGAGCATGTGTCCTTATTACAAGTTGGAACATCTTCTGGGTATATGCCCAGGAGTGGTATTGCTGGGTCTTTAGGTAGTACTATGTCCAATTGTCTGAGGAACCACCAAACTGATTTCCAGAGTGGCTGTATCAGTTTGCAATCCCACCAGCAATGGAGGAGTGTTCCTCTTTCTCCACAACCTTGCCAGCATCTGCTGTCACCTGAGTTTTTGGTCTTTGCTGTTCTGATTGGTGTGAGGTAGAATCTCAAGGTTGTTTTGACTTGCATTTCCCTGATGACTAAGGATGTTGAACATTTCTTTAGGTGTTTCTCAGCCATTTGGTATTCCTCAGTTGAGAATTCTTTGTTTAGCTCTTTACCCCATTTTTAATAGGGTTATTTGGTTCTCTGAAGCCTAACTTCTTGAGTTTTTTGTATATATGAGACATTAGCCCTCTATTGGATGTAGGATTGGTAAAGATCTTTTCCCAAACTGTTGGTTACTGTTTTGTCCTATTGACCATGTCCTTTGCCTTACAGCAGCTTTACAATTTTATGAGGTCCCATTTGTTAATTTTTGATCTTAGAGCTTAAGCTATTGGTGTTCTCTTCAGGAAATTTTCCCCTGTGCCACTGTGTTCAAGGCTCTTCCCTGCTTTCTTTTCTACTAGTTTCAGTATATTTGGTTTTATGTGAAGGTCCTTGATCCCCTTGGACTCGAGCTTTGTACAAGGAGAAAAGTATAGATAGTTTTGCATTCTTCTACATGCTAACCACCAATTCAGCCAGCACCATTTGTTGAAAATGCTGTCTTTCAAAGTTTGGAGCTGAGACAGAAGGAAGGACCATCCAGAGACTACGCCACCGGGGGATCTATCCCACCATCAGCCACCAAATGCAGACACTATTGCATATGCCAGCAAAATTTTGCTGACATGACCCTGATATAGCTGTCTCTTGTGAGGCTATGCCATTGCCTGGCAAATACAGAAGTGGATGCTCACAGTCATCTATTGGATGAAACATGGGGCCCCCAATGGAGGAGCTAGAGAAAGTACCCAAGGAGCTGAAGGAGTCTGTAACCCTATAGGAGGAACAGCAATATGAACTAACCAGTACCCTCAGAGCTCGTGTCTCTAGTTGCATATGTAGCAGAAGATGGCCTAGTTGGCCATCATTGGGAGGAAAGGCCCTCGGTCTTACAAAGATTATATGCCCCAGTACAGGGGAATGCCAGGGCCAGGAATAGGGAGTGGGTGGGTAGGGGCACAGGGTGGGGAGAGGGTATAGAGGACTTTTGGGACAGCATTTGAAATGTAAATGAAGAAAATATCTAATAAAAATTGTTAAAAAAAAAAAAAGAAAGAAAGAAAAGAAAAGAAAATGCTGTCTTTTTTCCCACTGTATAGTTTCAGCTCCTTTGTCAAAGATCAAGTGACCATAGGTGTGTGGGTTCATTTCTGGGTCTTCAATTCTATTTCATTGATCTTCCTGCTTGTCACTGTACCAGTACCATGCAGTTTTTATTACAATTGCTCTATAGTATAGCTTGAGGTAAGGGATGGTGATTCCACCAAAAGTTCTTTTATTGTTGGGAATAGTTTTCACTATTCAGAGTTTTTTGTTATTCCAGATGAATTTGCAAATTGTTCTTTCTTACTCTGTGAAAAATTGAGTTGGAATTTTGATGCACACTGCATTGAGTCTGAACATCGCTTTTGGCAAGATGACCATTTTTACTATATTCATCCTGCCAATCCAGGAATATGGGAAATCTTTCCATTTTCTGAGATCTTCGATCTCTTTCTTCAGAGACGTGAAGTTCTTATCATACAGATCTTTCACTTCCTTAGTTAGAGTCACACCAAGGTATTTAATATTATTTGTAACTATTGTGAATGATGTTGTTTCCCTAATTTCTTTCTCAGCCTGTTTATCCTTTGTGTAGAGAAAGGCCACTGGTTTGTTTAATTTTATATCCAGCTACTTCACTTAAGTTGTTTTTCAGGTTTAGGAATTCTTTGGTGGAATTTTTAGGGTCACTTATATATACTATCATATCATCTACAATAGTGATATTTTGACTTCACCCTTTTCAAATTGTATTCCTTTGATCTCCTTTTGTTGTCTAATTGCTCTGGGTAGGACTTCCAGTACTATATTGAATAGGTAGGGAGAGAGTGGCCAGCCTCTCTAGGCCCTGATTTTAGTTGGATTGCTTCCAGCTTCTCTCCATTTAGTTTGATGTTGGCTACTGGTTTGCTGTATATTGCTTTTATTATGTTTAGGTATTGTCCTTGAATTCCTGATCTTTCCAAGACTTTTATCATGAATGGGTGTTGGATTTTGTCAAATGCTTTCTCAGTATCTAATGAGTAGATCATACATTTTTTTCTTTGAGTTTATTTATATGGTGAATTACGTTGGTGGATTTCTGTATATAGAACTATCCCTGAATCTCTGGGATGAAGCATACTTGATCGTGATGGATGATCATATTGATGTGTTCTTGGATTCAGTTTGTGAGANTTTTATTGAATATTTTTGCATCGATATTCATAAGGGAAATTGGTCTGGAGTTCTCTTTCTTTGTTGGGTCTTTGGATAGAGTACCTTCTGTTTCTATTTTGTGGAATAGTTTGAGGCATATTGAAATTAGGTTTTCTTTGAAGGTCTGATAGAACTCTGCACCAAACCCATCACCCATCTGGTCCTGGGTTTTTTGGCTGGGAGACTACCAATAACCGTTTCTATTTCTTTAGGGGATCTCAGATTGTTTAGATCATTTATCTGATCCTGATTTAACTTTGGTACCTGGTATCTGTCTAGAAAATTGTCCATTTTTTCCAGTTTTACCAGTTTTGTTGAATCTAGGCTTTTGTAGTAGGCTGTGATCTTTTTGTTTTGTTTTGTTTTGTTTTTTGCATTTACTCGGTTTCTGATGTTATGGCTCCCTTTTTATTTCTGATTTTGTTAACTAGGATACTATCTCTGTGCCCTCTATTTCATCTGGCTAAGGGTTTAATTACTTTGTTGATTTTCTTAAAGAAGCAGCTCCTAGTTTGGTTGATTCTTTGTATAATTCTTTTTGTTTCAACTTAGTTGATTTTGGCCCTGAGTTTGATTGTTTCCTGCCTTCTACTCCTCTTGGGTGAATTTGCTTCTTTTGTTCTAGAGCTTTCTGATGTCCTGTCAAGCTGCTAGTGTATGCTTTCTCCATTTTCATTTTGGGGGGTACTCAGAGCTATGAGGTTTCCTCTTAGGACTGCTTTCTTTGTGTCCCATAAGTTTGGGTATATTGTGGCTTCATTTTCATGAAACTCTAAAAAGTCTTTAATTTCTTTCTTTATTTCTTCCATGACCAAGCTANCATTGAGTAGAGTGTTGTTCAGCTTCCACATGTATGTGGGATTTCAATTGTTTGTGTTGTTATTGAAGATTAACTTTAGTCTGTGGTGATCTGATAGGATGCATAGGATTATTTCAATCTTCTTGTACCTGTTGAGGCCTGTTTTTTTGACTCAGTATATGGTCAATTTTGGAGAAGGTAAATCCTTTTGTTATAGGATAAAATGTTGTATGGATATCTGTTAAATCGATTTGTTTCATAACTTTTGTTAGTTTTACTGTGTCTCTGTTTAGTTTCTGTTTCCATGATCTATCCATTGCTGAAAGAGGGGTTTTGAAGTCTCCCATTATTATTGTGTGCTTTGAGCTTTAGTAAAGTTTCTTTTAGGAACATGGGTACCCTTGCATTTGGAACATAAATATTCAGAATTGAAAGTTCATCCAGGTAGATTTTATCTTTGATGAGTATGAAGTCTCCCTCCTTATCTTTTTTGGTAACTTTAGGTTGAAAGTTGATTTTATTCAATATTAGAATGGCTACTCCCACTTGTTTCTTGGGACCATTTGCTTGGAAAATTGTTTTCCAGCCTTTTACTCAGACGTTGTGTCTGTCTTTGTCACTGAGGTGGGTTTCCTGTATGCAGCAAAATGTTGGGCCCTGTTTACATATCCAGTCTGCTAGTCTAGGTCTTTTTATTGGGGAATTTAATCCATTGATGTTTAGAGATATTAAGGAAAAGTAATTGTTACTTCCTGTTATTTTTGTCGTTAGAGTTAGAATTCTGTTCATGTGGCTGTCTTCCTTTGGGTTTATTGAAAGATTGCTTTCTTGACTTTTTTAGGGTGTAGTTTAGCTTCTTATGTTAGGGTTTTTCATTTGTTATCCTATAAAGAGCTGGATTTGTGGAAATATATTGTGCAGTTTTGGTTTTGTCATGGACTACCTTGGTTTCTCCACCTATGGTAATTGAGAGTTTTGCTGGGTATATTAGCCTGGGCTGGCATTTGTGTTCTCTTTGGGGGTCTGTTTGATATCTTCCCAGGGTCTTCTGGCTTTCCTAGTCTCTGATGAGAAGTCTGGTATAATTCTGATAGGTCTACCTTTATATGTTACTTGACCTTTTTCCCTTACTGCTTTTAATATTCTTTCTTTGTTTTGTGCATTTGGTGTTTTGATTATTANTTGACAGGAGGAATTCCTTTTCTGGTCCAGTCTATTTGGAGGTCTGTAGGCTTCTTGTATGTTCATGGACATCTCTTTCTTTAGGTTAGGGAAGTTTTCTTCTATAATTTTGTTGAAGATATTTACTGGTCCTTTAAGTTGGAAACCTTCATTCTTATCTATACCTATTATCCTTAGTTTGGTCTCCT
Source organism: Mus pahari (assembly GCF_900095145.1). Classification (NCBI taxonomy): domain Eukaryota; kingdom Metazoa; phylum Chordata; class Mammalia; order Rodentia; family Muridae; genus Mus; species Mus pahari. The sequence goes on from NC_034600.1 coordinate 27,425,620, forward strand.
CATTGTGTCCTGGATTTCCTGGATGTTTTGAGTTAGGAGCTTTTTGCATTTTGCATTTTCTTTGATTGTTGTATCAATGGTTTCCATGGTATCTTCTGCACCTGAGATTCTCTCTTCTATTTCCTGTATTCTGCTGGCGATGCTCACATCTATGGCTCCTGATCTCTTTCCTAGGTTTTCTATCTCCAGAGTTGTCTCCCTTTGTGATTTCTTTATTGTTTTACTTTCATTTTTAGATCTTAGATGGGTTTGCTCAATTCCTTCACCTGTTTAGTTGTGTTTTCCTATAATTCTTTAAGGGATTTTTCTGTTTCCTCTTTAAGGGCTTCTAGCTTTTTACCTGTGTTCTCCTGTATTTCTTTAAGGGAGTTATTTATGTCCTTCTTAAAATTCTCTATCAGAACCTTAGATATGATTTTAGATCCTAATCCTGATTTTCCAGTGTTTCTAGATATTCAGGACTTGATGTGGTGGGAGTACTGGGTTCTGATGATGCCAAGTAGTCTTAGTTTCTGTTGGTAAGATTCTTGTGTTTGCCTTTTGCTATCTGGTAATCTCTGGTGTTAGATGTTCTTGCTGTCTCTGGCTGGAGCTTGTTCCTCTGTGGGTCTGTAAGCCTTTGTGAGCACTCCTAGGAGACCAGCTCTTTCCTGGCAAGACCAGTGCACAGAGGACTGCAGAACAGCCCCACCTCCTGGGTGCAGATGGAGGCAGGAAGGACTCTGTCCCAGCTTCTCCAACACTTCTGAGGCCTGTGAGCTCCTGGTTGGTTCCACCTGAGACAGTCACTGGAAAGAAAATCTTCCCTGAATCAGGGTGAGAGCACTCCGTCAAGGGATTTTCTATAAGCATTGCATACACTGTGTGCCCAGTGCTAGTGCCCCATAGGCACGGTTAGAACTGGAAATGTTTGCTACCCTGACAAATTCCATTCGAATTAATTCTGCAGTCATCCATTGTAGATCCAGAGTGTGCCATTCAAGGCAAAAAATCTCCGTGAGGCATCAAGGATAGAATCAGAGAACTTGGTGTCAAGGATGCCTCATTCTATGGTGGTGATAACAGCATAAGCCAAATGCTCATAGAAATCAATATGTCCTGAGGACATAGAGAGGCTGCCTGGATGTAAGGAAAGAGTCCTGTCTAGGTCACTTCTTATATCTTCTTTCCAACAAACCCCCCAGAGCTGGGGATTTGAAAAACTTGCGACTGGGTCTCAACTCTACTACAACTCTTCCACTGCAGACTGGTGTGGAGCAATCCCAAGGTTTACTTCCCAAGCATACCTCTCACATTATCTGTCTAGGTGGTAATTCTCTTTTAGCTATGAATAGAACATGCTGGTGAAATTGAATAAGAAATTAATGCAGAAATGAGTGGAGCAACTCTCAATTCAACACTTTATTGTTAATTATAAATTTGCTTCATAATTTCAGTTCCCAGGAAAGCTTAAATTTTATTCTAATTAAAAGAGACAAGTGGAGTGTATCAGAAGCAGCTGCTCTGGAGAGAATTGGTGCTCACAGTCATTTCCAAACTATGAAGTAATTCCATTGCCTCTGTCCTATGACTATCCATGCAAGATGACTGAGCTAAAAGTCACCTTTTAAAATATATAAGGATGAAATATATGTAATATATAAGGATTGAAGAAGGAAAGGAAAGAAGATGGAAATAAAAAAAAGATGAATAGAATGTTTAGGATACATCTTCTGGAATGCAGAATGAGGGAAGTCAACCCCCTACTTGATTCTGCATTATAATAAAACATCTGGACTTGCAATGAGGCTTAGGATAGCATGTTGGAGCAAGATAATAAATGGCACAAGCTTGAGGATGAGATTGCTCCAGGCTTACTCTGGCTTGCCAATCTGTTACAAATTATAAAGCCTTAGAAAATTCATTTCCTAAGCTTTAGGTTTTCCATCTCCAAAACTGGGTTAAAAATGATGTCTGCCACATAATCTTGACATAGGTGTGGTAATGTGGTACCATTTCACACCCATCAGATAAGCCTAAATATTAAAATCTAATAGCAAGTATTCCTTTAAAAAATTAAGGAATAAAATTCTCATACAGAGTTGACAGAACTAGAAATTCATAAGAACATATATCTATGAACGAAAATGTAAACCGTCCATAATGGACTCACATATGACTCTACTATGGAGACACTCAACTTTGACCCCTGACCTCCACATCACATACATTTACGTATATTCCTAAAAGAAAAAAGCCCTACATGTTTGAAACGCACATAAACGTCTTTACTACTGTTATTTTTAACAGCTAAAGATGAAAAATAAAATATGTATATCAAAAAATGAAGAGCAAAGAATATTCATCAAAGACTATTCATGTCCTAATGAAAATGACTGATTTTAGTGACGTATATTAATAGAGATAACCCTACCTACATGCACTGAATTTTGAAAAGAAGATTATTTCTGGTGTCAAGATTATTAGGACAGAAACTCAGAAGAACTAGATGAAGCCTCAACTTCACCTAGCAAAGCTGAACTTAAAGTTGTAAAAGAATATAAAAAGTTGTCAAGCAATGCCCATGTCTCTGAAGAGCCCACCCTGATCTGGTAGCAGGCAGACCACGTTAGGTATCCTTCCTGAGAGAGGCAGAAAATTAAAATCACTGTGGTTGACCCTTCAGGGTCTAAATCTGAAGTTCCCAGCTTCTCTGGTGCCACTGAGGGAATGAGTTCACCATTACAGTGTCCTGCAGCGTATGGTTTCCAAACAAGATCCACATACGAGGAGAAAGAGACAACAGGCCTCAGTATTTTATGTAACACCATTTATATAGCATATATAGTGTGGGTAACGTCACACCGTGGTGAGTGAATTGTGGACCTGTAGAGGAGTCGTTCTGATGCTTTGATTTAATCAGGAAGCTGTGTGAACTGAAGGTCCTCATATTCAATTGGTTTCTGATCTATCAATAAAGAGGCCAGCAGCCAATGGCTGGGTGGAAAGAAAGAGGCAAGACCTCCAAGTTCCCTCAGGCTAGGAGAGAAGAGAGGGCTGTGGGAGAGAATGGAGATACTTGGGAGAGAGAGAGACGGAACAGACTCGGAGCTGCAGGAGAGATCTTCCCTAGAGGAAAGCAGCCCTTGGAAGACCAGCCAGAAAACATCTTGGGCAGCAAGACCAATGGGCTTCACAGAAGGTAACTTCGCAACTAAGCTGAGGGAAGATTTAGAGGTACTGAGCTAAGAATAAAGGGAAGGGCACGCTAGCCACGGGAGGCTTAGAAGAGTCCAGCCACTGAGCTGGTAAGGCGGGTTAAAAATGAGCTAATGTGTATGTGTCTTTCGTCTGTGGATCCGAGAGAATGGGCAGATGGCTGGTAGCTTGGTCCTCCCAGGAACATTAAAGTGAGGTAGTTAAAAACTACACACAACACGGAGCACTGGTGTGAGTTGTGCCACCTGGCTGGAGGTGGATTTGGAAATGAAACTGGAAGTGGTGGATCCTAAGCCATCTACCACTGGGAAAGGACAAGAAATAGCCTTTGCCCTTTCTCTTTCTTCAGAAGTATGTGAAGTAAGGTGTGTTTTGAAGGTAGGCAGCCAGTAGACTGTGATTATACCACCTCCCCTTTCCTGATCTGTGCGAGCAGGACATATCCTAGGTTCTCAACCTCCCTAATGCTGCCCCCCTTTAGTACAGTTCCTCATGTTCTAGTGACCCCCAGCCAAAAAAATTACTCGCTACTTTATAACTGTAATTTTGCTACCATTATGAATCGTAATATAAATATCTGTATCTTCCAATGGTCTTAGGCGATCCTTGTAAAAGGGTTGTTTGACACCCCAGGTTGAGAACCACTGTCCTAAAATATTTAACATAAGGGGAAATAATGAGACACAGACATTGAACTATGAGCCCATACCGCTGGGGTGTGAAGAAACAGAGTTGGAAATGTTTTTCTAGGATCCAAACAACATATACTCTGCCACCCAGGACCAGGTGAAGTTGGAAGCACCTTAACAGCCAGAGATTTAAAAAATAAAAATAAAAATGTATATATCAAAAAATGAAAAAGCAAAGAATATTCATATCATGATGAAAATGATTGATTTCAGTGGCATGTATTTATAGAGATGACTTTCCTGCACATAGTGAATTTTGAAAAGAAAATTAAGTTTCAGATGTCAAGGTACCTCCTACTGATTTTATCTAGAAATGATGTGTCTCAAAACTAGCCAGTAACTACACCTGTTTTGAAAAACAAACCTTGGATCAGTGGAAAAGTGCTCGCCACACAAGCATAGGCCTGGCTGGATTCCCAGTGAATGTGTGAATGCTGAGTATGGCAGTTCCCACCTGCAATCCCAGTACTGAGACACTGAAGAAGGGTGAATTCCTCACCAAAGTGATCATCTCAGAGTCAGTGAGAAACTATCACAAAAGATAAAGCATAGCATGTGATAGAGGAAAACACCCAGTGTCTACTTCTGGCTTCTATGCAGGAACACACAGGGGACCACACCCACACCCACATAAACCCACAAATAAAGAAAGCATGAAACAGCAATAAGATTTCATTAAAGAATAAAAGCTAAGCCACTTAAGACTATTCTCCTCTTATGTCAAATCTTGTTTTCTACTCTGTGTTGACTATGCACACATATGCTGGGCCCAAGGTTTAAGCTATAAAAACCTATGGTAGTCTTCAATTCATGAAAGCTGGCCTCACCTTAGCCCCTCCAAAGCTCATTCCCTCGGTTCTTTGTCCAACGGGAGGTTCTGAAGTATTCATTAGTTCAGTATCAATGGACACAGTCTGCTTCTTGGAACACTCACACAGAAGCTGTTCATAGTAGACATGCTCTGTGGTTTCCTCAGCCTATAGTTCTCTGGTGGAGTCAATGGAGAAATTGTAATGGTATTGGGATGGAACAAAAAGACTCACTACTTCTGAGTAAAAACACATTTTTCTTCCCATCTCACGTTAAGATTTGGCTGTGCCATGGATAAGGGGTGAGGCATCTACTCTTCACATTATCACATAGTATAAAGACGACTTATTTAGTGTCTCACTTGGCCATTTTGATTCTGTATTTCTAAGCAACTGTTTCATAAAAGCTTCATCGAATACTTTCTGTCCCAAAGTCCAGAGGTGGGAATAGCTGCTTCTATTCCATGTTTTCACAGTGACATGTTTTATAGTTGCAGGGATGCTGTGGGTAATTTCTCAGAAAGATGTGCTTGCCAACTAAGGTGAGTAGCTCACGAGGAAGTCCTCAGAGCATCCTTCAGACACAACAATGTCCGGTACCAGCCTTCTTTTTCCCACCTGAGTTGTTACTGCAGGTTGTGACGAACCTTCCTGTCCAGTGCCTCATGGTAGGCATATGACTTCAGACACTTGTTGACAACTAAGGTATGGTTGAGTGGCAACTGGATGGCTTCCATGTCTAATCTCTGCTAGCTCTCACAGGCCCTTGAAGATGGGTCTGAGGCTAAGGTGGGATTAGGGAGGTGTCTCTGTGATCCCTCTTCCTCCCACAGGGTTTTCCTTTCACACAGTCTTCTCCTGGTATCCCTGGAATACATACCCACAGCTCAGTCACCATTTAGTTTGTTATCCACCACAACTTCAGAGAAATACACCTCAACCACTGTCATTTTCCTCTAAGACTCACAGGGTTTCACACGAGAAGATTTCTATCACTTCTATTTACTTTGCTCGGGCCAAGGGTGGGTTCTGTCGATTCTGACTTGGGCAAGGGTGCTCTGAGAGTCAGGAAGCAGCTCCAATACTGGGCTCTGCTCACTCTCTTAAAAGAACTAAATTATTAAACATATTCTATAACTATGAGTATCAATCCTTAACTTTACAACATGTGACAGTCCATAAGACCCATAACTCTGGTTTTATTTTACACAAATAAATACTAGGGCCTTATTATGCTGAGACTAATAGATCTGTCCCCTCATAAGTTTGAGGACAAAACCATTATACATGAAGGGACCATAAAACTTGCAAGACCCAAATTCTCTCAGAGGAATGTTTTCAGCCTTAACTTGGGGGATGAGTTTAATTTGCTCCACTGTACCTGATTGACCATGTTTGTTTTGTTTTGAGCCATTATAAATACCAATTTTGTAAAATAACAAAATATGCTACTTAAAACTTTTACATGACTCCAGCATTCCCAGTTTTGTCATGGGTTATCACTTAGGGCATTGCCAGAATGGCTGCCACCTCTACTCTAGCATTTTCACATTTTTTCGTAAGGATTCGGTATCCTCTGCCATTTAATATGACATCCTAAGAGTCATTCTTTTCAATCCCAAGCAAACCCATATATCTTGAATCTGACAACCTTGGCATTATAATCTTTTTGGTCATCAAATGATAGTTAGGTCTGAGTGAAGAATAAGTTATGGCTGGTGCTGATGACATCATCAACATTGTCCTGCTCACAAGGAACCAGCTTGTGAACAATGGCGTAGTCTCGTTTGAGAGATCCTGAAGCCAAGACATAGAAAAGCACAGAAAGGATGAGGCTCTCAGAGCAGGTTCAGTGCACCATCTTGGTGACAGTTACTATAAATGTTCTGTGTAGCATTTACAAAGCTCCTCTGTGACCTGACTATCTTGAGCATTTTATACATAAAAACTACCAGTCAAATGTGCTGTTATTTCAACAACAACAACAACAAAAGGCCATATGACAGGAGTTTTAGACAGTTATGGAGTCCTCACTTCTTTTGATTCTGGTTGTGAGACAGCAATGGGTAAAGCAAAGTCCCAGTGCAAAGAAAGCGGGGACTCCTGGCGTCTTCCCACAGCTTATGCTGCGATATCACAGCACAGCGCGAGTGGGCTTCTATTGTGATCATTTCAAAACAAACTAAATTTATAACACACACACACACACACACACACACACACACACACACACACACACAGGGCAGACTAGACATTTTAACTTGCTGCCTTGAATACCACTTGACATCCATCCAGTATCATTTGCAGGGGTAGGGGTGCTATTAGGTGACTTATTGTGATGGTTAATCCTCTTTGTCCACTTGACTGCACAGAATCACCTCAGAGGCTGGTTAAGTCTCACCTCTGAATCTGACTATGAAGCCATTTCCAGCAGGGAGCAAGCGATGGAGGAACAGCGCCAGTGTAAACTCAAGCTGCACGGCTACACAGCTGCACCACCCTTCTGCTTCCTTGCTTTCCTAACCCTCTGACAATGCCAACTTAGCTGTCCCACCATGCCCTTCCTGCAAGACTGACTGGAGAGTGTGAGTTTAGTCCCCTCAGCTGTTCATACCATGTCCTTTGTCACAGTGACAACAGTCACCAATACATCCTTGGCAAGGTGGCACATGCTTATAATCTTAGCATTCAGGAGGCTAAAGCAGATCACGAGTTCCAACCCAGCTGTCACTCCCTAATGAGGCCTTGTCTCAACATATAAACAACTAAATTATTAATATTCATGAGAATAAATTCGCCCTGTTGGCTCTTTCTACATGCTCCAAATTTAATTAAACTAAAAATATATTTTGTCGGATAACAAATATATTTTTTAAAGTAAACAGTCATTAGAACTGTTTTAGATTCACAGAAAATGTGAGAAGACAGTGCCTTCGTGCATTTGGCCTTGTTTCTCTATTATTAACATTATTAATGCACGTTTATCATCCTATGGACAAATACCGATACATTGCTTTTAACTAAAGTCTTTTTCCTTGGTTTTCACTCAATGTCCTTCCTGTCCTAGGACCCCATTCAGGACACCATACTCTATTGAGTAGTCATGTCTCCTTCCTCCGTCTGTTGTGACATTTTTCTCAGACTCTTGTTATTTCTGAGGTCCTGGGCAGTTTTGAATAGTATTGACAAACATATCACAGGCTTCTTCTGCCTTATTTGTCTGATGTTTTTCTCACAGCCATGCTCTGGGGAAAACGTATGCAAAGGTGAGGTCTGAGTCTCCTCCCATCACATCAAGGGTGCAGCCACCAACGTGATTTATAACCTTTGATGCTGACCTTAATCACCAGGCTTAGACTGCGTTTGTCAGGGATCTGTCAATGACAGCCACTCCCTCTTCCACCTCTCTGTATACTGAACATCTGGGAAGAGAGCTACTGAGTATGGGCAGTACCTAAGTTGTGAGGACTCCATCTTTTAGGGCAAAGTTGCTACATAAAATAGTATTCTGAATTATTCTTCAGAGGATACACTTAATTGTTCAAATCCAATATAGATGCGTAACAACGGCTGGAGAGCTCATCTCTGCACCAAAGAGACAGCTTTCCAGGCAAGTGCAGTGTTTACAGCTTCTTTCCCTTTTAATCTTACAAGTGCCTCTCATTACAAAGTTACCCTGTCTGCCCCTTTCCCCTCAAGTAAAGCAGTTTCAAACTTTTGCAATCCATTTAGATTCTCCTGTCACGCCTCTTGTTCTCCTTCTACGCTAATGCTCTGACATCTGAACTCTTCTTCATTTGGTATATATTGGGTTTTATTCTTTATTCTGTGAAGTTCTGCAGTTTCAATAAATACATGACATCCACTATTACGGTATCATGTAGAATAGTTTCACACCCTTCCCCTGGCCTCTCCAGTGCCTGGAAATCGCTGATCTTTTTCCTATTTATATAATTTTGCATTTCCATATTTTCAAAGAGTTTGAATCACCTAAAATATAGCCCTTTAGGATTGACTTCTTCCATGTGAATATGATTCAAGTTTCTTCTGTGCCATTTTATGGATTGAAAGTTTCTTTTCACAACAGAATAATGTTCCATTGTATAAATGTTCCATTGTCTTATTTGTCCACTCTGTTGAGATGTACCTTAGTTGTGTCTAGCTCTTTGTATAGTAGAAAATTGTGGTCACATGAAGGCTTGGTGTGGAGGTGTTTTCATTTTATTGCTAAACATCTGGGAATATTATTGCTGGATCCCATGATAAGACTGTGTTCGACTTTGTAGAAACAGCCAAAACATCTTCCAGCGTGGCTGTGTCCTTCTGTCACCCCACATGAGGGGTCCCTGCAGGTGTCAGACAGGGAAGAAAACTGCAAGAAGAGATGAGAATGAAAACCTGGTGCAGATTGACTTCAGCAGCCTGGTACCAGATTTCAGGGAGTCCAACGTCAGACAGTTCAATGCCAGCATATTTAAAACCCAGTACAATTTGGTAAAAGGTTTCCAGGCAACCATCAGTCCAATTCTGGGTGCACAATAGAGCTTAAGGTGTGACTACATGGGAACTCATTCACAAAGTACATGTGACCATGAGGGTGGGTGCTATAGCTAAAAGGTCTAGAATCTAGTGTGGTCTCTGACTGAGAGCAGAGAGGTCAGCAGGCCATGAAGTACAAGTGACATATCCCCTAAGGATGGGTAACGGCAGACTAGGGAGGGCAGAGTCTGGATTAATCATTCTGAGGAATTTGGATGATGTCTGCCTCTATAGCAAAAAGCAGGTGAAGTCTGCCTCCACAGAGAGGAAAGGGTTATCAGGTCATTAACAAAATCCAGTCTGAGGAAGTACAGGTATGTGATTTTTATCTCCTCCATTGAGGAGACACCCCTCCCTGCCTGACCAACATTCCCGGTTCTCTTAGTGCTTCTCTGTGAGTACAACGCCTTCTGTGCCCCAGTACCTACAAGCAATAAAGTAGGAGTCCCAGTATTGTTTTCTCAAACTGTTAGAGCAGTAAGCCTTCATGCACATAGAATCTCATATACAATAGACTAGCCATAGAACCTACCCTCATGGCCGCATGTACTTTGTGAAGACACACCTTATGTTCTATTGTGCACCTTCAAGTGGACAGATTATTGCCTGGAAACCTTTTCCCAAATTGTACTGGGTTTTAAATATGCTGGCATTGAACTGTCTGGCATTGGACTCCCTGCCTACACAACAGTTCTGCTGTGAAAATGAGAGCAACATTCAGTTTCCACGGCTCCTGCCTACTAGGAAAGGAGCAATGAATTTCCTTACCTGTTGAGAGCTGGCATTTGTGTTTGAAAGAACGTGACAGTGTGATTCTTGTCCTGTTCTATGCAGTGGTCACACTCTGGCCATGTACCATGTCCTGACCAGCTTCTAACTATAAAAGGCTACTGTCAAAGTTACGCAAGTAAATCTATAACTAATCCCAGATATACCCCCAAAACAAAGAAAAGTACCCAATGGTACTGAGTTTGACGAATCCACACTGAGAATGTATGCTGTTAAGTATGTGTTAGGTGTTCTTAACATCAATTTACAGAAAAGATACTTTATATGTACAAATATAGATAATGGGCAGTGTTTCCTTTAAAGACACTGTGATGGTTAATATTAATTGTCTAAATCTAGAATCACCTGGGAATTGAGCCTCTTGGGATGTCACTGAAGAATAATTTTGATCACGGCTATTGAGACAGGAAGACTTGCCCTCTGCAGGCAGCTCGAGTCCCTGGCTGGGATCCTGGAGTAGACAAGTGAAGAAAGGGAGCTGGGAAGTCATCCGCAGTCACTCACTGCCCTCTGCTTCTTGGGAGTGGATGCAGTGCAAGCAGCTGTTGTCTAGGCTTCCCCGCCATGATGAACTCTTCCTTGACCTGTGAGTCACAATGACCCTTCTCCCTTAAGTTGGCTCTGTCCTCGTATTTTATCACAGCAATGGAAATAAAAGCAAAGACAAGCATTAATACATATTTCGAAGAAGCACACCCACAACCATCTCATTTAGGATGTCTCCTCGAAACCATGTGCATCCATCCTTGGTCAAACTCGAATCTTTAAGACAATAATAAAAAAAGGCCTCTACATTGACAGTCAACCAATCAAGAATGCTTTTGTTTTAAACCTTGAATGCCATCTTCTCTTTTCCACAGACAGCAGCTACAGTGGCTTACCTTTTTCTCAAGGCTACAGTTTCCACAATTGCTCTACGTAGTTTTCTGCAGTGTCGGCTTTGAAAGTTCAAATGGTAAGCCTAAGAAAACTGGACTGGCAGTGAAGCAATTTCCAGACTTTCTGAGCAGCCTCTCACTGAAAATCCCATCTCACAGCTCATTGCAGAACGCACTTACATCACTTCCAAACAAAAATGATGTGGGAAGGTATAGAGCAGATAAAAGAGTCGTGTGAGCCGTCTCTGCTACCCTGGAATTCACAGAGAACGGGAAACTCCTCTCAGCTAACCCATGCAGTAAAAGCCGAGCCCATAAAGTGTGCCTTTCCTTCAGATGATCCAAACCTATTTCTACCAAGTCCATGTTGTTCTGTAAAGACAAAAGGAGAGCACAGGCCAAGAGAACCTAGAATTTATTTGCTGAGCTTCTAGGGACCAAAACTGTGCAATGGTGCCCTGTTACCTGGACTGCCACAGATGGATCTGGAGATAACAGTGCTGAAGTAGAGACAACCCAGGAAGAAGAGTGAGCAGAAGTGTGGTCACCATATGTGGACGCCAACTTCTGATTGGACTTGATGTGACCCGGTGATAAAGACAGAGAGTTCTCACCATATAAAAGCCAACCAACAGAGATAATAAATATTAAAGTGCTTGTTTTCAGCTTTAAAGGAAAAACAACTTAAAACCTTTATTTCTATAACACCTCTTTCTCTGATGAGCTCGCGACAATTACCGCCCACACCTAATTAGTCTTCACAGTTTGAAGTTTCTCATAATGGGGAAGGCTTTCCAGGGATGCTATTCGTGATTCATGTAAGAGGCTCTAAAGGGGTATTTTTAAAGGACAGAAAACTTTCTGAATCTATCCAGGTCATTTCAGTCCAAAATCTAGAGGGAAAATATTGTCCACCTGGAGCTGTCACGAGTGCCCTCAGTCCCAGTACGACCTCCAAACATGAGCCAAATCCCTCACTTGGTGGTAGCCTTTGGGTTTCCAAATTTAGAGGCCTTTCAAGACTGAAGTCCACCTTACTGGGAAGAATACTAATGACTTAAGATTATCATCAGTTTTACCCATCTATGACCAGCATGGAGTTACCTCTTGGTGTCCTTGGAATGTTGATTCCAGAGCCCAGACACTGGAAACTCACGGGTGCTCCAGTGTCTGTTTATAAGATGGTATAGTATTTGTGTCTGACCTACACGTGCCCTCCTTTGTATTTCAAACAGCTCTAGATTACTGACAACACCTAATGCTATGTAAAAGTTGCTAAAACATACTGCTTATAGGATGATGACAAGGAAAATGTCTTCACATACCCAGTACAATCTTTTCTTGACTATTTATAGTTTACAGGCATGTGAGACCTGTGGACTGATTGTACTAGTTCTCAACATCTGCTGTGGCACTTCATACCTTAAACCAACATGCGTTTATTTTCTTATAGTACCTGATACTAGTGGTTAGAAACCCAAAATCAATTTCACTGGACTGAAATCAGGGCCCTGTGTGTGTGGGGGTGGGGTGGGGCTGTAGTCCCTTTAGAGGCTCTGGAGTGAATAGACGCCCTTGCCTTCTCCTGATCTGCCGCTATGGTTCTTTAATTTGTGGTTTCTTAGGTCCCTGAAGGCAAGCACAATATTATCTTACTTCTGTCTTCATGCTGTCTGTATTCTTCCACAGTCAAATCTCCTTCTGCCTCCTTCACATTCAGTCAGTCAGTCAGTCATTCGTTCAATCATTCATTTATTCACTCGTTCGTTGGTTCATTTTGTACCAATGGGGATCAGAACTAGGCTTTTATGCATGTTAGTTTAGTGCTCTACCATTGAGTTAAACTCTCACCTTCTGCCTTCTTGTTATAACAATACTACTGATTATGTTTAGACCTGACCTTGAACGTATTTCAAAATCTTAACCACATATGCAAGATCTCATTTGCATGCACAGGCATCAGGAGTTGGGATTGGGACATCTTTAAAGGCTACTATTCAACCTCTTAGCCAAAAACCAGGAGTCCCCATATCGGCAAACAAAAGTGAGCCTTGGGAAGGAGGAGACTATGAAAAGGAAGAACATTAAGACATGGAGATAACTGGTGTAAAACTGTTGAGCCTGTAGAACTAGGAAAGCAAAGACGGTAGGCTCTGTGCTTCTGAATACCCTCTGTTTTATAGAGTGCACGTATTGCCTTCTAGACAAAATGATGTTCACTGATAAGGCTTGAATCCATTTTCTTTCCTAAATTACTTTTACTATTTTTGCTAATTACAAAATTGAGCCTATTCACAGAAGAAACTTAGCAAACTATGGAAAATAAGAATCATCTATGTTGTTTGGCACTGTTAATAACTTGACATATGCTCAACTTCTCTCGAGCCTGAATTTATTTGTTTCAATATGGGTTCTTGTCGTGTACTCAGATCGAATATGCAGCCCTCCTGCACTCAGCCTCTGAATGCTGAGATTAGAGACCAATGTCCTTACTCTAGGTCGTCTTTCTTTAATGAGTTTTTAGAACATTTCAAGTTCTATTCTGCCTTCACAGTTGTTCTTTCTTGATTAAAAGATGGAGATATAAGAAGAGGGTAATGTTTCACTGTAGTATTCATTAGAGCCATGGGGAGACTGAGGCAACAGCCTCCTGCCTCTTTTGTTGTCTCAGTTAGCATTAACTTCTCAGTATTCAACATCTAACCAAGCACATCTGAATTCTGAGTCAGGCTCACAATGGTTCATTTGTTATAACTGTTGATGGCATACCAAAGTTTCAGCCATTTTTATCCAGGTCATAAATCAGTATCTGCCTTCCCCAAATCAGAACTGTGCTGCTACTATAAATCACAGTGGAATACAGAATCGAGCTATTAGTTTGCCTGTCAAATCCCCAAAGAAGGGGTGGTGTGGTAAGATAAACCTAATGCTATTATTTTTGTTGTTGTTGTTGTTGTTGTTGTTGTTGTTGTTGTTGAGCATGTTCTTAACAGTGTACATATACATATATATATACATATGTATGTATATATATATATATATATATATATCAGATATAAAGCAGACATAGATAGTAGTCAACTTGAGTTTCACCCCCAAATAAAATTAACTTAGTTACAAGTCAACAAATCAGTAACAAGGTGCTCTTACCCCTCCAGAGTGGGTTAAGGAAGAGTCACAAGAGTAGGGAAGGACTACTGAGCTTAAATAAAGTCTTTGATGTCATCTGAAGAGAGCAGCATGATCTTCCTCATCCCACCTTTACTCATTTGTTCATGTTGTTAAAAAAAAGAAAGATGTCAAAAGTGTAGAGAGCCCAGCACACACACACACACACACACACACACACACACACACACACACACACACACACACACGCACGCGCTTGGTACAAGGTACCATGTCAGTGCAGACTCTAAACTACCATCTCCTTCTACTGTGTCTCTCTGAGTGCAAATATGATCACTTGTTAGGGCTTGGATACCCAAAACTGCATTAAGCGATTGGCTACCAAGCAACAGCCAGCTGTAATGGCCATTTAAAACATTCTGGAGTCAATCAGAAATATAATGTCATCATCCCAGACTTCCCTTATGTAATTGGCAAAATGTAATTGGATCTCATTTCCTCTAAAGTAGAAAGTAGTCTTGAGTGAAGTACAAAAATACATCCTGCTAGTAGCAAACTATGCCCCCCCCCAGAGTATTTTTGAGATACAAAATTTATACCCAAGAGTCTGGCACAAAGGACACTGAAACAATCTAATCTAACAGAAGCCTAGAAACTGATGAGATTCGAGAGCCAAAGGATATCTAGCATACTGTGGACACTGGGAAGAACAAAGGAATCTTGAAGGTGAGCCTGACTACACAGGTCTACAGTCTGACCTACTCAAGAGGCTAAGATAGGAAGATAGCAGGTATGATGGTTTGAATATGCTCAGCCCAGGGAGTGGCACTATTAGAAAGTGTGGCCCTGTTGGAGGAGGTGTGTCATTGTGGGTGTAGGTTTTAAGACCCTCATCCTAGCTGCCTGAAAACAGTCTGCTCCTGGCTTCCTTAATGAAGATGTAGAATTTTCAGCTCCTCCTGCACCAATCCTGCCTGGATGTGGCTGTGTTCCTGCCTTGACGATAAGGGACTGATCATCTGAACTTGTAAGCCAGCTCCAATTAAATGTTGTCCATAATAAGACTTGCCTTGGTCATGGTACCTATTCACAGCGATAAAACCCTAACTAAGACAGCAAATTCAAGGTCACATAGACTACATGTTGAGGTCAAGCTCAACGTAGGCAAATTAGTTAGACCTTGTCTCAAAAGTTAAGATGAAAACAGGAGAGGGAAGGATACAGCTTTCTGCTGAAACACTTACCTACCTAGCACATGTGAGACCCTAGGCTCAGTCCCCAGGACCACAAAAAACAAAAAACAACAACAAAACCAGAAATCTAAATTGGACAAATTTAAAGTGTGCACTTTGAGAACTTTTAACATGGGTCACACCCCAAACCCACCAGCATAGTTTAAGATAGTGAACATGGCTAGCATCAACATATATTCCATGTGTCCTCTATTCATATGGCCTTACCACACTCCCTTCCTTCCCATTAGTGCTGACAACAACTATCACTAGAATTACTTTGCATTTCTATGCAAGTGTCATATAAATTAAATGTATAGTATATACTTATTTTTGTCTGCTTTGATGCATGTTCTCTCTCTCTCTCTCTTTCTCTCTCTCTCTCTCTCTCTCTCTCTCTCTCTCTCTCTCTCTCACACACACACACACACACACACACACACACACNCACACACACACACACACACACACACACACACACACACACACACACATTCCTTTTGCTGAGTACTATTTCATTACATGGGTCTATCACAATTGTTGATGCGGTTCTGGTTGTTATCTAGGTTTTGACCATTACATACATAATAGCTACAAATATTTGTCTCCAAGTCATTGCAGAGACATAATGTTGTCACCTTAGTAAGTACCTGAATGGAAATGTCTGGATCACATGGTGCACACTCATTTACTACCCAAAGAGCCTTCTAAAGTGTTCTCCAAAGTGTTTGTTCCACTTTACACTCCCGCTAGTAGTGCGCCAGAGTTTCAGCTTCTCTAACCTGCATCAGGGGTTGGTGTTTATTCTGTTTCAACCTTGGCTACTGTGCAAGATGTGACACTTGTATCTTCCTGTGGGGAGGTGTACAGGAAGGAACAGCATGTGGACTTTTATTCATAGTAACAGAATTGTCTTATATGCCAATTGTGGTCGTGGTTAATCTAATCTAGACATACAATAAAATATATGTCAAAAAAAAACAAAGAAAGTTGCATAAAAACTGGTGAAATTTAAATATAGTCCCTATCTGATTGTTGGTATTATAAATTAGCATTGATTTCTAGGTCATTACAATTTGCAAGTCACACATAACATATTATCTTCTGGGGTGCTGAGAAAAGATGACAAAGAAAATCTCTTCAGTATTTTACAAGTTCTTACCCACAAAACCATTAAAAGATAAAGAATACTAAGCTACACTGACCTTTGGGGAACTTGGGAGAAAATGGAGTAAAAAGGGAGGTGAGTACTTATTTAGTACAGTTGGCTAGCCCAACTGCCATTTTATAGAGATTATTAAATATTTATAAATTTCTCAGACTCCATGAAAAACCAAAATATGGTCATTTGACAGGATTCTGGCCAAGAAATATATAATAATAAGTCTGCCTGTTTCATAATTGATTCTCATCACATGGGCTGTTTAAAGGCACTTTTTATTTTGTCAGGAGAAATCCTCCTGTATTATTTATGTACATGTATTCTCACTCTTGCTGCACCAGTGAACTGGATGACAGCTCAATTTGAGGCATTCAAAAAAAACGCTTTAGGGAAATATGAGGTTTGGGGGGAAAAAGATTATATAGCTTTTCAGAATAGAAGCCATATGATATTGAATAAGGAAAACATGGGAATGTGAGAATAATGTGCTTGCTTCTGAAATTAGATGTTTAAAAGCAAAAGACAAAGGGAAATAAAAAGAGCTGCATTGTTGTTTTATACGAAATTACTCCAGATGCCTCAACTTTCAACAACCACCCCTTAGTCACTAGCCATGAAAAATCAAGGCAACACCCCCATTAGTAAGAAAAAATGGAGTGGGGAGGACTTGCCAAAGGCTTAGGTATCTGTTAACATTCTTAGGAATTAAAGTATTTTAAATTAAGTGCATTTTAGACAGTGCTATTGCATACCAATGATCACAGTATAGCTGGATGCACTAAGAAGTCAAAACCTTTGTGTGATCTCACAAGGTTTCTAAGGTATCCTTGTAATTCTGCTAAAGCAACGTGATAGATTTGTTGCCATAGCTACCGTGTGAGTGTAGTGTTGTACTACATGACTCTACACCACATCACTAGACTACCGGGCTCTTCAGCTCCATTGCAGTCTTATGGGACCACCATTGTACATGCGCTTCATCATGGACCAAAGCATGAAGGAATAAATGGTAATAGTCATACAGATTCTAGAGATCACTGGAGAGGAGCTGGTTACTTAACTAGGGTCTCAAAATATTTTCCACCATATTTTGTTATTAATAGTTATTTTGTGCATCTAGAACTGAGAAGAAAATGTCTTTGAGGGCAATGTTAACACATTGTTTTTGTTTGTTTTTAAATAGACCAGATGGAAGGGGAATGTAGACACCTTTTTCTGGAGGTCTTGCTTAAGAACATCCCTGCTTCTCACAGGCCCTGCCTTTTGTTTGGTGCTATTAGGTTTGGATGGTGTGTCTGGAAACTCAGCAGTCATGACAGCTGTTCTGATTTGTAAGACACCAGAAGAGGGGGAAATGAGCGGAAACTTTAGGAGAACTCTCCAGACCTTTGCATACATTTCATTTCCCATTTTTAAAGCTAATTTAAAATTAGCTTTAAGAAAGATTTTTTAAAAGACAAAAGGCAAGACGCAGGCCTTTGTGCACACAATTTGTATAAAAATAGAAGAAGAAATATGAATGGGATTTTATGTCTACCCTTCTCTCCAGAAATATGAACAAGGAATGGATCATACTGGCTAACCCTGGAGAAGGGACATGGAGCTGAGATTCTGGATTTTCTACCACATCTATACTTTACCTATTTAACACAAAGAGGTAATAACATGAAGGGCCATTCTTGTTCCAGGGTTCTCCCATGAAGCCAGCAAAAGATCGTCAAGCTCTCTTTGCACCCCGTGTTGCTCTCTTGTAGTGTCTCCACAGTAACAACTGAGGATGCTTGCTAAGGAACACCTAATGCTACACGGTCTCAGAATATGCTTTCTGGGGGTCTAGCCTGACACATCAACCCTACCTTGTAGTAAATTTGTGAAATCTGCAAACTATGATACTTTACCCACACTAAGTTGAGAGAGCTGTCTCCTTACACCACAGCACAGGCTCCCCCGCACCTCTCAGCACACCACGTGGTGTTACAGCAATGACTGACACCTAGGGATACAATTAAGCTTATGGTCAGTTGGGAATATGTTCATTTGAATTAGAAGACTATATTTCCCTAAATTCTGGCACTTCCTATGTAGACCAGGTATGGGCAGTTAATTTACTGTGGAGATGGTTTCCTGGAATTCTTCTGACACGCGTGTGTCAGTCTAGTGCCCTGACAAGGTTGGCACACTCGAACAGGAATGTCATTCCATGGGGCTCAGCCAGGAATTGTGTGGGTGGTAAATGAAAACCAGGTAGGGAGAGAAAGCCAGTCTGGGGGAACTATCTCAACCTCAGACATGCAGGAAAGCAGGTAAAGACTTGATTGTCATCATACGTTCTCAAAATGGACGCTCCCCCTGTCAGATAACACAAAGCTCATAGTTGTCAGGATGGGGAGGTCAAAATCCTAAATACTACATGATTTTACTGTAGTGACACTAAGAAGAGACTTTTCTAAGCTGTAGTAACTTAGATGAAACATGATAGAGGGAGAGTAAACTCCCTTTCTCTCCATAGAACGCTTGGTCATAGGCAACTTTCCTCAAATTCCCATCCAACCCAAGAGACCACCTGATGGCCATTGGTATAGGCACTGATCTAAGAATATAATGATAATCTGCTATACTTGTTGACATCTTATTGCACATAATTTCAGGTTTCTTATTAAACATATGTGTATCTTCTCCAACATAAAAGTGAGGTGACACAGTTTTTCAATTTGCTAATTTTTATCTGATGGTACATGAAAAACTGCTTGTATTAATATTTTCACAAAATGATTAATAATGTTAGTGTGGATTGAATTATTGCTTAATGCCATTTATGATCTAGTTATTTGCTAATAGATCATTTAATCACTGCAAAAACCTTATTAGGTAGCTGCCATTAGACTTTCTACTTAATGAATGAGGATAACAAGGTGATAACAGGCTAAGTGACTTTATTTCTAAGGCCCTCAGTGTCTGGCACATAGTGTGTACTCAGTCAACATTTGCTAGGTGAATAAGTGAGCTGAATCAGAATAGCACAGCACAGATTCCGGTATAGTTGCCTGGCCCCAGGCTGAGGTACCGTTCTTTACTGTCCATTTCACTGACTCTGCCCTTTTCCCTTCATCTCTAATTTTTCCAGTTTTAAAGAAATAGCTAGTATTCTTTAATAAGGAAAGCCAGTGTGGTGGTCATCAGAGAGGCTTGATCCAGCAGCTGATGGAAGCAGATGCAGAGACCCATGGCCAAACATTAGGTGGAGCTAGAGGAGTCCCACAGAAGAGGGGGAAGAAGGACTGTAGGAGCCAGAAGGGTTGAGGACACCAGGAGAACATGGCCCACAGAATCAACTAAGCAGGGCTCACAGGGGCTCACAGAGACTGAAGTGACAGTCACAGAGCCTTCATGAGTCTATGCTATGTTCTCTGCATATATGTTATGGAGCTTGCTATTCTATGGGACTCATAACAATGGGAGTAGGGGTGTCTCTGACTCTTTCACTGGATCTTGGGACCATTTTTAACATACTGGGATATGAGTCTTCATTTGTGAGTTTGTTCCTAGTCTAACTGCAACCTTCTATGCTGTGATCTGTTGATATCCCTGCGAGGCCTGCTCTTTTCTCAAGGGCAATGGAGCAGGAGTGGATCTGGGTGGGAGAAGAGGTAGAGGAAAGTGAAATAACAGAAAAAAACGTTTTTATTTTAAAGATGTCAACAAGTTATCTCTGAGAGGAGAGCTATGATAACTTAAGTATAATTCTTCTTGCATTTTCACATTATATACATTTCCACAGAAATAAAATGTTCCTGATACAGTGAACATGTATTTCTCTTGAAAGAAGACCAGTAAGGTTATGCCTAGATAGTAAGCACAACCCTCATGTCCTAATTTGCATTACTGTTGCTGTAGTGTAACACCATGACCAAAGCAACTTGGGGAGGAAAGGGCTTATTTCACCCCACATTTCCAGCTAATAGTGTATCACCAAGGGCAGTCAGAGCAGGAACTCAGACAGAGCAAGGACCTGGAGGCAGGAACTGAATCAGGGGCCACAGAAGAGTGCTGCTTACTGGCTTGCTCCTTGTGACTTGTCCAGCCTGCTTTTTATAGAACCCAGGATCACCTGCCCACAGGTGGTCCCACTCAAAAGGGGCTGGGCTCTCCAACATCGATTTATAATTTTAAAAAATGCTCCACAGGCTTGCCTACAACCCAGACTTTTGGTGGCATTTTCTCAATTGAAGCTTTTTTCTCTCTCAGACGACTCTAGCCTGTGTCAAGTTGACATAAAATTAGACAGTACACATCATAAGCAATATTGCTTACAGGGTCATGAAGCCTGAGTACACTTGTGCAGTTTGGGCTTCCTGCTAAAAGGTTCTTCTTGTCAGTCATATGGAAAGGATGTTAAGTCATTCCTCTTAATTTCAGGGGGTTTGTTACTGAAGAAGGAAACATGGATTTATGGAAGAATACTACATTCTCTGACATAAATTGGAAATAAGTCAAAAAGAATTCACTGAGTTTCCTAAACTTTATGCAGATACATAAAATCATGTAGGTATATGACATGGCATGTATATAGAAGTGAAACTGTCTAGGGAAAAAGGGGGACTTTGGGAAGTAAGAAGTCCTGAGAAGGAAGAGGATAAAAAGAAAAAAGAGGGGAACAAACTCAGTGTACAATATGCCTATTATGTTCCTAAAACATAACACTATGTGCCATGAATATATTAAATTAGAACTTCCTGATATATTCAGATATGAACATAGGAAAAACTTTTAAGCAAAGGAAAAAAAGAGGGGGGGGATTTAACCATATGATAGCTGGGCAAATTGAAATGCAAAATAATGCAAAATACTAATGCAAAATACTCCCAAAGCTTGAATGAGACCAAAGAAACACAATGATGGATCAGTTCATAAAACAACAGGCATGGAGAAAAGAATGGAACTGAATGGGGTGTGAAAAATTACAAACATGATAAAGTCCAGGAGAAAACATAACCCAAGAAGTAGAACTAACTTCCAGACTAATCTTTGCTGTCTGAATTTTCCACGGGTGGAAATTGTAGAAAATGTCATATCTGTGTCTTGAAGGGTGATGATTGGTGATAGATTCCATTTTTAAATGACATTGCAAATTTTAAGGAAAAAAAAAAAACCAGAAGTGAAAAACAAAGGCACTGGGGAACAAGCCACGGGCTAAATATAGACAGGACCAGGAGCAAAGTGGCAGAAGCCCAAGCCAGTGATCTGTGATACAGCCTTGAAAAACTCTCAAAGAAAAAGATGACAGACAAACAGACAAGCTTGAATCAGAGCACTCTCCCCCCAAACACAGACTAATGAGTCCTGAAAGTCAGACGGAATCATGTTCTTAAAAAATGAAGAAAAGAGATATTTCTTAAAACCAGTACCTCTTTTTGATTTAAAAAGGGGGAGAGGGTAAAAACAAACCCATAGTGGAACATATATTAATATAATCACCAAGATCCAGCTTTGTGGTTTATAGTAAAAGACTAGAAACCTCCCCAGAAAGGTCAAGAATTATAAAGATGTTCTGTGTTCTGATGTTCAGTGTTCTGGCTAGTCTTGTATGAACTTGACACACAAACTATAGTTATCTGAAAGGAGGGAACCTTAACTGAGAAAATGCTTCCATAAGTTCCAGTTGTAATGCATTTTCTTAACTAGTTATTGATGAGGAAGGGTCCAGCCCATTGTGGGTGGTTCCACTTAGGCTGGTTGCCCCGGATTCTATAGCTGAGCAAGCCATGGGATGTAAGCTGGTAAGCTGCACCCCTCCATGGCCTCTGCATTAGCTCCTGTTCTAGATCCTTGTCCTGTTTGACTTCCTGTCCGGACTTCCTTGGGTGATGAACAGCACTGTGGAAGTATAAGCTGAATAAACCCTTTCCTCTTCAACTTGCATGTTGGTCATGATGCTTCATCACAGCAATAGAAACCCTAACTAAGATAAGTTGGTACCAGAAGTGGGGTATTACTATGACAGATATGATCATGTTTTGGGAAGGATTGTGGAAAGACTTTGTATCTTGAAGAGTTACAAACTTGAAGATCCATTGGGTGTTGAGAGCTCAATGGGATGTTCTTTAGGAGCTTGGAAGATAAGAATGTAAAGAGCAGTGCAGAAGATGGAGGCCTGGCTTGTGAAATTTCAGAGGGAAATTTAAAGATTCTATCAGGGCTGATTGCTAATTTGATTTAGGATGACATGGTTCTAGTTAGCTGTGATTAACAAGGTACCAAAACTACTAAAGCAAAACCTTTGTTTGGTGGGATGCTTGATGTTGGTCAGGTAGAACTGAGAATGTAATGATGATTAAGAAGAGACCAGCATCAGTGAGATGAAATCTGGGAACTGTTTCTCGAGAGTAAGCACACAGAAGCTGTGTATCAGGGGTAACCACAGTTGTACCTCATGCTGGCAGCTGGACTTGGTAATGTGTAAGAGTTACCCACGTGGTACTGGTTTTGAAGGTATGAATTGCATAAGACTTGAAAGGAGTCATGCAAAGAAGTTGAGTCTTGGCACCATAAAGAGAACCTATGAGAGGTCATTGATGAAAGTGCAGCCCAGTTGCAGCAGAGACTACAGCATTTTGGAGGTGCCAGTACCATGGGATGACCACCAAGGTCAGCAGCAGCAATGGACCAGAGCCTTCTTAAAACCTAGGAGACAACTGTGTGTGTGTTGCAAAGGGCACAGCTGGAGAAGTGACCCAAGCTCCTTGGATAAATCCAGAAGATGGTAAGTGGATCCCAGGTAATTGGACATTGAGTTGTATTTATACTGTTGGGAGTTTGGTCTTGCTTTGTTCAGATTATGACTGTGCCCTGCTTCTTCCCTCTTAAAGAGGTATTGAATTTAATTTTGATGTTTACAGGAGCCCACAGCTGATCTTTTATAAGAGACTTTGGATTTTTAAGAGATGGAATATTTTAAAGAGGTTGAATTTTTAATATGCTTCAACTTGTAAAGACTGGGACTTTTAAAGTTATTTATGTTTTTAATGTGAGGTCTTGGGAATAAATAAGAAAGGAAAGGTTAAGGCTTAATAGTGATGGGTTTGTGTGTCAAGTTGACAAGAAGTCAATTGTGCTGGCTAGTCTTATTTTGACTTGACACAAGCTAGAGTTATCTGAAAGGAGGCAACCACAAATGATGAATGCCTCCACAAATCTACTGGAAGGTATTTTCTTAGTTATTGATGGGAACAGGCCCAACCCAATGTGGGTGGTTCCATCCCTGGGCTGGTGGTCCTAGGTTCTATGAGCTGAGCAAGCCATGGGAAGCAAGCTAGTAAGCAGCATCCTTCCATGGCCTCTGCATCAGCTTCTGCTTCCAGGTTCCTGTCCTGTTTGAGTTCCTGTCCTGACTTCCTTCAGTGATGGCCAACAATGTTGAATTATAAGTTGAATTAACATTTTCCTCCCCAACTTCCTTTTGATCATGGTATTTCATCACAGTAATAGAAACCCTAACTAAGACACCCAATGAAGATATTAATACTATTACTTAAAGATTTTGTTGTTATATAGTTTTAAGACCAAGAACATCAACTGGAAAAAAAGATAACAAGTTGATATGTGGCTAGACAAAAACAGTATATATATATATATATATATATATATATATATATATATACTCCATCCCCAAGAATGGAGGCCAGAGAAGTCACCATGGGGAGAGAGAATGGGGTGGGGTAGGGAGAAAGAGAGAAAAGTGTGCAGAGAGAGAGAGAATGAGGAGGAGGAGGAAAAAGAATGAGATCCGGTATACTTATTTTTAACATTTACAAATACATTACAAGTATTTTTTGCAATAATGAAACAAAAAAAAGCTTGAAGAAAGTTTCATAAAAACTATTATAACAACTTTAAATTCATGTGAGAGTGGAAGATTGTTTTAATAGGAAAAAACTTCTTGGTATTAGGTAGGAAATTGCACTTATAAAGAAGTCAATTTTCTCAATTGAATTTATCAATTGAATACAATATTTTTTAAAAACTGAAAACTTGTCTTTTGTGAGGAATGGGAAAATGCACCAAAATGACCTAAAAATTGGTATGTAAATTATATTTTTTAACTACTTTTCTAGTGTTTGTGATAAAATACCTGACAGAAAGAACTAAGGGAGAAGGCCTTATTTTGGCCCACAGTTTCAGAGGAGTCGGTCCATGGTTGAATGGAAGTGGTGAAACAGAATAGCATGGCTCTGAGAGCTTGTGAAGAAGGAAGCTATCCACCTCAAGGCAGCCAGGAAGCCAAGAGATAGGAAGGGGCTGAGAACCAGGTCAGACCCCAGAGGCATGCCCCTAAGGACCTACGTTTTCCAAGTAGGCCTCAGTGTCAAAAAGTTTCCAGAGTCTTCCAAAATAAATTACCAGCTGGGGAACCAATAAATCAACATATGAACCTATCAGATAGGGGACATGTAATAATCAAATAACAGTACAAAGTAATATCTAAAAGGGGGGCACAATAACCACAGGTTAGCTACTCCATGACTGGGTTACCCAACTGATTTGGTAATCATAAAACCATGATTATCACACATTAGTGGAAGTCAGTCAACAGAATAAGATGTGATGCAGACTATAGAGCAGAACATTCTACCTTGCATACTGTAAGCATAAGTTGGCTGTCCCTTGTTTATATATGCAATAATTTTGTTTACGGTAAGAACTGGAGATGGGGGGGGGGGGCAATGGGAAAGCCAGTTTGGAAAAAAATAGATTTGTAATTTAACGTATTTCTTTTTGCCTAGATGCTTTGTACATTTTTCAACCCTATTCCTTCTAACTAAATTTCATATAGATCAAAAATCATAACAATTTAATAATTATAAATGACATGAAATGTTTGAGAGGCAATGCAAATGCTCTAAAACCAGCTTTTGCTGATGGGTACCCAGTAATACATCTGCTAGAAGTTGTTAGATGCTACACTTTAAAATAGGTTAACTTGCTGATAATTTGGGTTACAGCTTCATAATTTAATTGTAAGTGTAAATAAAAGTTTAAACCAGGGCTAGAGAGATGGCTCAACAGTTAAGAGCACTGACTGCTCTTCCAGGGATCCTGAGTTCAATTCCCAGCAACCACCTGATGGCTCACAACCATCTGTAATGAGATTTGGTGTCCTCTTCTGGTGTGTCTGAAGACAGCTACAGTGTACTCATATATACATTAGATAGATAGATAGATAGATAGATAGATAGATAGATAGATAGATAGATAGATAGATGCTTAAACCAAAGAAATACTATCAAAAATGAGACTGAAAAAAATGAAAAAAGAAAAAACATGAAATTGAATAGTTCTATACTCATATTTCAAAAAGCCTTTCCAAGATTGACCCAGAACCCAGAAGCAAGTGCAAAATAAGACATACATTTGGATAAAAACATAGACAAAATTAAAAGTAAAAGTATCAAAGTAAAAAAATATACCATGAGTAAGAAACAGAACTAATTAATTTTCTCTGGTCAGTAACAAAAGGGGAAACAGTAAGATACATGGCATGTAAACATACCTAACATACATGTGGTGATTTCCTTATGAACCTTTTCTTTTATAAAATTAATTATTAGTACTACATTACCACTAATACATACCAAGTATTACTTATGTTATAAGTAAATCAAGAAATGCCCTATTTATCAGCATAAATATTAATATGTGACTGGCATCCTCTCTCACGCTCAGCCAAGACCAGATGTGCTGCCTACATTGTGTGTCTTCACAAAGAAGGCAGGGTTTGAAGGAACTGGGCCTTTCATCACAGTAAGATTTAAACAGAGGATTATAAGTGCCAGAAAGTATTTTAGAGATGGAAGTTAATTAATTTTTTAATGATTTAGGTATCAAATTAGAGCAGTGATTTCAGATCTGCATAAGGCTCTGTTCTTTTTTTTTTTTTTTTTTAAAGATTTATTTATTTATTATATGTCAGTACACTGTAGCTGTCTTCAGACACTCCAGAAGAGGGCGTCAGATCTTGTTACGGATGGTTGTGAGCCACCATGTGGTTGCTGGGATCTGAACTCTGCACCTTCCGAAGAGCAGTCGGGTGCTCTTACCCACTGAGCCATCTCACCAGCCCAAGGCTCTGTTCTTAATTGTCAAATAAATGTAAGCATTTTAATAGAAATCTCTCAAGATGTTACTGTAAGGATCTCTGAGCCCCTCGGAGCTTTCTTTTGACTTCCACACCCACAGGCACTCTGAAACTATGGACCAATACAATATTAAAACTAGTTACACACCTCAGGGTTCAGGAGAAGAACACATTCGTTAAGTGTCCTTTATAAGTTTGAGGCATGAAATCAGACTCAACTTTGAGTACTTTATCAAGTAAATGCAACCAGTTACGCAAACTAGAACTGATCTCTACTCTTTCTTTCTCTCTCCCCTCCTTCCCCCTCTCTCTCTCTTCTTCCCTCCCTCTCTCCCTCCTTCTTTCCCTCCCTCCCTACCCCACTTTCCTCTCTTAAAGGGCCCCAGTTCCTCACTAGACAGTGTGGTCCATCGAGCTGCAGCGTTGACTGGACACAGGCCCTTTGTTATTCTCAAAACCTTTGGTTGCTCATGCCTACGTTACATTTCAGAAGCATGCCTTAAATTTTTATGTCCCCTTTCTATCTTACAAGTTCTGCTTCAGATTCAGCATTGTAAATTAACAGTCTTTGGTGTCTTTTGCTAGATCTAGGTTTACTGAGGCTTTTATTATTATTTTCATATATAAAAGCACATAAGAGAAAATATCACGTGAGATACTTTGAATTGTCTATCAAATGGAAATTCTTTTCCCCTGAGTTAAACTAAGAAATCTTGATGAAAAAAAAATTAATTCTCCTTGTAGAAATAGTCTAGTTTTTTTTTTTACTTCAGTAAACATTGTCTTAAAGTTCCAATCCCTTTAGTCTTCTGTAACCACCACTGTTTTGCTATTGGACATTACCCTTTCCGAGTGTACATCCATAGTCTCTTGGCTGAGCTTAGGGACTCTGTGGACAATAGCCTTCTTATCTTCACTACTTATGCATCATCACTCTTGGATAACTGGTCAAGCCAGGCCAAAGGAATAATTCACCCTCTGAGGAAGATGCCCAGGACCATACTGTAGAGCACATCTCCCCAGACCCGTGGTTCTCTATCTTCCTAATTAAAGGGCTATTAATACATTTCCTCACATTGTGGTGACCCCAACCATAAAATTATTTTGTTGTTACTTCATAACTGTGATTTTGCTACTATTGTAAGTCTCTGTATAACTATGTGATGTGCAGGATGTGTGACATGCAACCCCCAGAAGGGTCACAATGCACAGGTTGAGAACCAGTGCCTTAAAGCGCTTGCCACATACTTCACTCAAATGTCACTTGGTGTTCAGCAGTAAGAGTGACCTTTACCAAGACACTACCGGCACAGTTTGGTCTGTGCCTCCCTAGATAAAGCCCTCCATCTGAACTGAGGGTTTAGAAGCTATTGTGTATGCTGTTCAGTCTGGGTCAGTTCCTTTCATGTGCTGTGACCACAATGCCTGTGTGTGTCTGTCACAGGTAAAGAGCAGTCTCGGTCATGCATTTTCTTGAAGATAGTCACTAAGAACTAAGCCATCACCATTGATTGTCACAAACAGCTTCAGCTGGCAGTGTTCTTGTGTAGTTGTAATACATGTGGCTGTAATAGACCCTTCTCTTCTCAGAGAGTATGCTCTTTGCAGAGGTATCAGCAGTCTTGTATGCTGCTGAAAAGTGGCCCTCTGTTTGAGCTTCTCCATTATTCTTCTTGTCTGACACAACGAAAGATCCTCTGACAATTCTAGACTAATAGAACTTCACTCTTTCCTGTGCAGGTGAAACTAAATTATGTACTGAATAGAGTGAAATGATGGTACAGTTGCAAGAACACCTTCTCCATCAACTGTATTCTATATAATTATAGATTATATTATTATATATAATAATTACATGTGTATGTAAAGCTGCAGGGAACCTTGAAGGAATGCAAAGAGGAAGGATAGAATTTATTTGCATAAGAGAACGCTATGAGACTTTTTTAGACAGATTATGTTTTCCACAGGATGGAGATAAAATAGCTCAGTCAGAAATAACCACATGGCTTTTATAAGCCTCATATATTATGATAAATCTCCGCTCTCTGGTTATTTGAGGTGTGATCCCACTTCTTCGGTTACTTAGGGTGTGTGGATATATCTGACCAGGCCTCATGTCACAGGCACTGTCTTCAAACTTGCTATGTAGTAAAGAATGACCTTGAACTACTGATCTCTTGGTGTCCGTCTCCCAAGTACTAGTCAGGCATGGTCCGGCACTCCAGTGCCACCCCACCTATCACATGGCAATTTCTAAGACAAAAGAAAGGTCAGGAGGAAATTCTATCCTTGTCTTACCAGAAGCCCTCACTGTCCTTTGACAGGGACACTTAGCAGCTCTCAATCTATGTACTACCTCAGACAAGCCTACAGATTGTCTAAGGCGAAGAGGCAGAAGAGAATAAGTAAAAGCATACAACAAAGCTACCATGTCATTCAGCCACCCAAAATCTGGCTGCCCCAAAGAAGAAAGATTAGATAACACGAGAGGAGGGACACCTGAAAGATTTTTTTTCCACTAGGTTTTGTTTTAATATTAGACCTACATATAATCAGTGCTCTGTGATTGGCTCATAATTTCATATGCCCAAAGGAGACCACAGAGCAAGGCATCAATTCAAGCCCTGTGAAGCCTGATTCTCTAGTCCAAGAGCAAATTGGCCCATCTGGCATCACTCGAATGACGGCACTTTAAATTGTTCCTCCAAAGATGACTTGACACAGTAGCAGAACCATTAACAAACACCTCTAGCATCAAATGGCGCTGCATACTAAAGGCAGATGTAGCCCCAAAGGAAAAATCAGCTCTCCTGGGCTGGTCCCCGTGAGCACTAACGTATCCCTTGGTATCCACCACTCCCCTAAAGGCAGCTTGCTGCCAGCTTATACAGTGATGGAATTGGAGGTAGTGAAAATAGTTAACTCAGCGTGTGAGTCTGTCCCTTTGAACAGTTACTTTTTACAATATTCTGGAATTGGTCACCTCTGAGAGCTGGTACGCCAGTGAACTGGTTGCTTCTGGGCCGTGTTTGCTTTCTCTATTCTCTGACCCAGTGGTTCTCAACCTTCCTAATGTTGTAACCCCTCTAAGACAATTCATGTTGTGATGACCCCCGACCTCCAACCATGAAACTGTTTTTCTTGCTACTTCATGACTGTAATTTTGCTACCATTACAAATTGTAATGTAAATGTCCCTGTTTTCTAGTGAAAAGCCAGTGAAATCCAGTGAAAAGGACATTTGACACCCAGGCCGAAAACCACTGGTCTAAGCCAATACCAGACTAATCAAGGATTGACATGCCAGTTCCAGTAGTAAACGGACTAGGGACCACGAGGAAGTGAGGTCCACGTTGTCACAAGTATGCAATTAGCTTATGACACACAAGATTTAAGGCGGGAAGCTGAGTGACTGGCTGAACAAGTACCCCCATGTTGTGGGAAGATATGTCCCATACATTATAAACTGGAAAATGGGAAGGGGAAAAAAAACCCTATCCCTGGCCTTGGGTGGCATGTCCTGATACATAAATTAGAAAACATTCATGACAATAATGCTTCTCTCCATGTCTGGGTGTTGCAGCCATGAAAATGCACTGGGTTCCCCTTTATCAGGCATAGAAGGAACCAATAGCCCCATGTGTACCCCTCCAAACCCATCACCACTTGATCAAGTCCATGCTTACTCCAACTCCAGGTTCTGACAGTGAGTCGCTGTGGTCTGTTCTTACAGGATCTAAATTCCTCAAGCTGGAGACCTGGGATGAAGAAATCGGATGATGTTTCCAGGTGCACTGCCACCTAAGACCATTCCTGGAAGGCCCCTCCTGTCCTCTGGATTCAGAAGTTATTTTCCAAAGAACTCTTTGAGTCCAATTTATGCTGCCCTACACTCCCAGGTATAGAGCTATCTATCCAGTGGAGCACGGTTTACCTACAAGGGGTCACACCCTTAAAGAAAACTGACTTTTCATCCTACAGAAGCCATCCACCATTCATACCTCTGCATTAGAAGGAGGCTAATGAGCCCTTTCCCACTGCATGCTAGAACTGGCTTGATCTTGTGCAGGTCATGCTCAGGCAGCCTTAGCTGCAGTGAGTTCATGGTGGGTCTAGAACGCACCATCTCCCGGCAGTCTTCCCACCTCTGGCTCTTTGCATCTTCTCATCTGTGTTAGTCCCTGAAGCCTTGTAGAGAGAGATGATACAGATCTCCCATTTGTGGCTGAGCACTTCACTGACACCTACTCTCAGTGCCTTGATCATTTGTGAGTTTCTGCATTAACCACTATCCATTGCTAATATTATCATCTGATTATAAGCAAGGCACAGACACCTCTTCTCTCAGAACAAATGTGGTTTTGATGCAATTCTGACTACTAATATCTAAAATAGAATTATATTGACTGCATGAAATATAAAGGTATTTATTAGAATTATAAGAAATAGGTAACCACATGCACTTAAATTGTAATTATTATTAGCCTCTCTTTGTATTCAATGAGGAATACTTAATGAGTAAATTAATAGTATAATTACAGAGTAAGATTAAAAAATATTTTTAGATAATTGGAATTATCTGTGGAGAGAAAAGTATTGGGAGGGCAGAGTAAGGGTGGGCAAGAGGAGACAAAGAGAATGAATATGAGCAAAGCATAATGACGTGTGGCAGCATACTAAGGAAATCTATTACTGTACTAAACAAGTGTGTGTTGAAACGAGCCCTGCTGAGAATACTGGAAGCCATACCTCAGACTGACGAAAGGAACAAACATAGCCGTGAGGCTATAGAGAGAAGACAAATGAAACTGTAATTACTGAAATACAAAGTACAATGAAGAACATGAACAGAAAGAACAACTGCAGCCAGCATGTACCTTTCAATAATAATTTTAAAAATTAATTCAATCCCCCAACCAAAAGACCCAGAGTAACTGAATGGAAAGCAAACGGGACCAGGAAGTATTCAAAGCAAATGGGACCAGGAAGCAAGCAGGAGTCACTCTCCTAGTACCTGACAAACAGACTTCACTTGTTTTTTTTTTATTTAATTTTATTTGTAATTCATTTTTTACACTCCATGTTTCATTCCCCGCCCTGCCCCATCCACCGTCCAACTGCTCCACATCCTACACCTCCTCCCCACCCCACCCCACTCCACCTCCATGTGGATGCCCCCATCCCCCACCTTACCTGACCTTTAAACTCCCTGGGCCTCCAGTCTCTTGAGGGTTAGGTGCATCATCTCTGAATGAACACAGACCAGGCAGTCCTCTACTGTATGTGTGTTGGAGGCCTCATATCAACTAGTGTATGCTGTCTGTTTGGTGGTCCAGTGTTTGAGAGATCTTGAGGGTCCAGATTAATTAATTCTGCTGGTCCTCCTACAGAATCTCCCTTCTCCTCAGCTTCTTTCAGCCTTCCCTAATTCAACAACAGGGGTCAGCTACTTCTGTCCATTGGTTGGATGCAAATAACTGCATCTGACTCTTTCAGCTGCTTGTTGGGTCTTTCAGAGGGCAGTCATGCTAGATCCCTTTTTGTGAGCATTCCATAGCCTCAGTAATTGTGTCAGGCCTTGGGACCTCCCCTTGACCTGGATCCCACATTGGGCCTGTCGCCGGACCTTCTTTATTTAAGGCAATCTTTCAAAGTGGGAAGTATATACCAGAGAGAGTTTGAATAACCATCATCAGCTATGCAAAAACTGTGGTAAACCTTATATAGTAACCAAGCACAGGGGTATAACTTTACTTCACTCCTCTTCAATTCAATTCAACCTTAAAATAGCTGGCATCCACACTGCAATGTGATGCCAGCATTGCAAACAAACAAAAAGCTTTAGTCCAAGTCTTACCAGAACTTGTTTTTCATTAGAGAAACAATACATAGTATGCCCAAAACTCACACTCATATTTTTGCATATTTAAAAGCTAAAATATAGAACAGAATTACAATCCTTAAAAGTCAAGACGGTGACCCTAAATCACTAATGTCAAAGAAAAAAGAAAGAAAGAAAGAAAGAAAGAAAGAAAGAAAGAAAGAAAGAAAGAAAGAAAGAAAGAAAGAAAGAAAGAAAGAAAGAAAAGACTTCAATAATCCTGATACGAGTCTTGGAAGATAGATTATGAGGAAATGTGGCATTGAGAAAAGGAACGGCTTAGAGTTGATTTAGGGGTCGCTGACAACAGTGTTGAACTATTGAAAGTGTGATTACAGGGGGGCTTGAAATTAAGTTATAAGGTTTGGTTCCATTAGGAATGGGGTCCCAGGAGCCAGACAAGAGTGCAAAGTTGCTTGTGCTCTGCAAGTGAGCAAGTGTAAGACACACCAGGCTCCCAGGAAGGCTTCAAGCCAGCCGAGGATGGTGAGGGTAAGAAGACGGGGAGCTTGTATGTAGTGCTGAAGAAGCTCCAGCACTGTCCTGAGTGCTTTACCTCTGCTTAAACAGCTCTCACTCTGTACTAAGTGATGTCTTGATCCTGGGCAAATCGTTTGCACTCTTTGAATTCTTATTTCTTCTGTCCCAAATATGTCTTGGAAGTAACATAGTGCATCTTTAGAGATAATAAAAAGCCAGAAAAACTATCAATAGATGGAGCTGTTTCCCACCGCTGTAGCCTGAACCAAATCACACTCACTGTGATCTACAGTATGCTCTCTGTCCCCCTTCCCGCTGTGTGGTGTGTGTGTGTGTGTGTGTGTGTGTGTGTGTATACGTACCTCTCTGAGCCTCTATTTCTCTGTCTCTCTGTGTGTCTCTCTCCCCCATCACTGTGTGTGTCTACCCCTCTGTGTCACTATTTCTCTATCTCTCTGTGTCTCTGCCTTTGTCTCTCTCTCACACTTTCGTGTGTGTGTGTGTGTGTGTGTGTGTGTGTGTGTATACACCTGTGTCTCTATTTCTCTGTGTTTCTATTTCTATATCTTTCTGTGTCTCTGTCTCTCTCCTGTGTGTGTGTGTGTGTGTATACCTTTCTGTGTTTCTATTTCTCTATCTCTCTGTGTCTCTGTCTCTTTCTCCCGTGTGTGTGTGTGTGTGTGTGTGTGTGTGTGTGTGTACCTTTCTGTGTCTCTATTTCTCTATCTTCCTATGTTCATTTCCTACCATTTTTTACATTGGGCATCTCGCTGATGTTGGAGCTCACAGATTTGGCTAGAATGGGTATCCATACACCCAGGGCATCCACCTTATCTCAGCTCTGCCCCTGCTCCCATCCAGGGCTGGGTTACTGACATGCTAGTCACCATGTCTGGCTTTTATACGGATGTTAGATGTCTTAACTCCCTGCTTACATGCTAACGTCTTGCTGTCTTGCGCCATCTCGCCAGCTCCTTGTTTGTTTTTGAGACAGGGCATTATGTAGCCCGGTCTGGTCTCAGTGAGAAATGACTGACAGCTGTTGGTGCTCTTGTCTCACAAAGGGCCCCCTCCCCATGCCAGACAAATACTCTATGAGCTGAGCTACATATCAAGCCCTACTTTGTTATTTTATTATTAATTGAGAGATTCTAGATATGAAGTATGTGCAATCTTTTTATTGCTTTGTTTTCAAAAGAAAATCTTTATAATCTACAATATTCCATCCTAAACATAATCTGAAGTACATTAATGTTTCTCATAATTTAGGAATGAAATTGAGTCAAAGTAGAGAAACTAAATTAATTGATGCCGTTTCTAATTAAGAATTCAAATGTTTGAGGGACCATGGAGATGGCTCAGTTGATAAAGTACTTATTGAATAGACATTAGGACCTGCATTCAGTACCCAGCACTGTGGAAGAGCCAGGCCTGGCAATACTGCCAGTGCTGTACTCCTAGGGCAACGAGGCAGGCAAGACAATCCCTCAGCTTTGCCAGCTATCCAGTCTAGCCATACCAGTCAGCTCCAGATTCAGTGAGATTCTGTTTTAATAAATAAGGTAAGTGGGAAACAAGTGAGGAAGACATTTGACACTAACATATGGCTTCCCTATACAAGCACACCCATACACATGTGCACTGGCATACGTGCACAAATGTATGCCACATACATGACAAAATTAAAATTTAAAACAATTTTATGGTGAATATTTTCAAACAGGATCTCACTGGGTAGCCCAAGATTGCCTGAAAGTTACAATGATTCTCCTGCCTCTGCCTCCTGAGTGCCAAAATTACATGTGTAAACCACCTCATCAAACTTTTAAATAAACTTTAACTATATCCTTAAGCAAAATGATTTTGCTCTGAGGACATAGATACTTTTCAGTATCTATGGAGGCATTAAATTACCAACCTGAGTTGTCTACTTCCTCACACAAACCAAGCCAGTATCTTAAAGAAAATGTTTTCTTCTAAGGTATGTTTTCAAATATAAAAGTAGTATTAATTTAACACATCCATATTGTCTTTGCTCTGGATTTTTAATGGCATTTCCAAGGATGTTTTGAACAAGTGCAGCTATAACACCGCCCTGTATAAGGGCAGTGTCTATTTTAAATTTTCTTTCACAATTATAGTATCACATGCAACTGGGAACAAAGGCTACAAGGAGCAGAGTGTAATGGGTCATGATGACCATTTCAGAACAGCTCGACCCTTCTTGGAGCCTGTGAGCAGGCTGCGTGAGCTGAATTCAGAAGCAGAGAGGACGGACCATACTGCAAGCTGTACATTAAGCAGGGAAAATACGTGTGTGGGGGTGGGGGGAGGGGGCTATAAAGAGAAACTCATGTAAAATTACCCCAATGAGAGAAATGTATCTGGGTATTTTTTGTGTGCACATTTCTTAATACAAAGCACATATATAAACTCACAGGGAATGGACTCTAAATCACTAGCACGTTTAGTTCCCATTATTGGCCACTAATGGGGCAAATTGCATTTCTCTACCATCTTACCATGTCACAATTCCTGCACCCTTGTGAGTAGAATTATTACTACTATGGCAGAGCAACTGAATGTTAATGTTTGAAAGCAAAGGGGATGTCAAAATGTGAGGTTATAATCCACTGTCCTCATGTTCCAAACATACCACACTTGGGTTTGAGAGAGATGAGAAAAATCTACCGCTTTATGCCTTGTCCTGGATTTTAATACCCTTGAGGGGCAGGATGCCCTTGTCCTAGCTCCTTGGCAGGAATTCTCATTGAGTACCGGACCACTTTTATCCAAATTAAGATTTTCGAGCTATGCTCAGCATCAACGCGCTCTTAATGAACAGTAACCTCCCGCATCCTGGAAAATCTCCTCCTTTCCATTTGACCCAGGATTTCAGGTCCTTGCCCGGGGATAATAAGCTAATGGGTTTGTGTGCCAGATGATAACAAAGAATATGTGAAATCTGGTGATGCTTATTTTTTTTTTTTTTACCACTATGGTGATTCCCACCAACCCTCACTGACTGCCTGGGAATGCAGCATACTCTTCATCGGGAGTCAATGCCATTTTTGAACTGCCCCTTAGTTGCTTAAGAACCATGGCAGACAGAGAGATTTAGTCGCTTATCAAGCATATTTGTCCATTTTTTTTCCTGTGAAAACAAGCCAGAAATCTTTTCATTAATCCTTTTCTTCCTAGCTTGAATCCGCCCAGGCAGAACCATCATGCCCCCTTTTTTTTTTCCTGCGCTGTGATTTGCCAAACCATTTCTGATTGAAAGACACAAGCAAGGATTTAATGGTGTGGAACAAGCGAATCAGCCATCTTTGCAGTGCGCCCCATCACAATGAGAACATCTCCCTATGACTCAGAGTGAATCAGATGGAAAGAAAAATAACTGCACAAACAGCAGCTTTGGAAATAAACGGCGACGTGTGCCTTGTAGGAAGCAGGCTGCCGTGATGACCACGCTAAGGAGACCTGGCCGGGCTGTCTTCTGCTTTCTCTGAGGAACAGACAGAATGGGCAGCAGACTTTTCTTCCAGAAGAAATCAAAGCATGAACGGTTGTTTAGGCAGACTTGGGCCAAAGAAAACATTTGCATGTATTCTCCCAAGCTACATGTTGTGGTAACATCATTGGTAAATGCCAAAACACCTTATTTGCATTTGATTTTTTTGTTTTGTTTTAGAGGTGGATTTGGGGGTTTTTTGGTTGGTTGGTTGGTTGGTTGATTTTTGTTTGTACTGGGTTTGTGTGTGTGTGTGTGTGTGTGTGTGTGTGTGTGTGTGTATGTGTGTGTTTTGTTTTGAGATAAGGTCTCACTGTGTGGCCTTGGCTATTCTGGAACTCACTACATAGACTAGGCTTGTCTCCAATTCACAGAGATCCACCTACCTCTGCCTCTCAAGTACTGGAATTAAAGGCATGTACTACTTCACTCAACTTGCATTTTGATTTTATTTTAAAGATTTATTTGTTTATTATATATAAGTACACTGTAGCTGTCACACCAGAAGAGGGTATCAGATCTCATTATAGATGGTTGTGAGCCACCAAGTGGTTGCTGGGATTTGAACTCAGGACCTCTGAAAGAGCAGTCAGTGCTCTCAACCACTGAGCCATCTCTCCAGCCCATATTTTGGTTTTTAACTGTTCTTTTTATGAATGAAATGGATAAATGATTGATAGATAATGAAATAAAGTCATATATGATTGTCATAAGGAGGGCTCAAAATATAAATTATACATTATATATTTATGTATATAAGATAATATATTATAGAGAATATTTTAAATATTCAAAATATTGACAGAATATATACATTGAAATATATAGTGAAAGGGAGAATTCTATTGAAAACCAGGACATCCCTGACTAGGAGTAGCTAGCAAGCTTTCCTGTTAGCCCAGCTAACAGCTCATGCTTGCCTACCCTTTCTACTAGTTACTGGGACTTTCTTTCTTTTTTCACCCTCATTTCTGTTCGCACTGCCTCCTGAGTCCTCATTCCTACATGACACCTCTCACACTCTATTTGACTACACAGTGAGTTGTGGAACTGATAGGAGGGACCAGCTGGAGGCCAGGCAATCTATGAGGGGCAACGGAGGACAGCTCTTTCCATCTTTGCTGCTTGTCCTATTAGCCTCTCTCCCTGACTCACAGGAGGGTGTTTCAGCTACAGCTGGGACAAGGGAGAAATGGAGAAGCAAACTGATCCCAGGTCAGAGGCCCACTCTATTCCAGTGCCTCGACACAGTGGGAACCCCATAGAAAAAAAGAGGGGAGATCTTAACCTAGGATTTAGCTCCTGCTATCTGCCAGTATAGAGGCTCAAAATGCAAACTTGCTAACTAACCCTCAGAAGTGAGAAATAGGATTACACAAAATATTCAAATATATTCAGCACACCAAAGGAAATATCAGCTGAGTGAAAAAGGCAGCCTACAGAATGGGAGAAACATCTTTGCAAGCTATACTTGAAACAAGAAGTTAATATATAGAATATAAATTACTGCAAAGTTAAACACACCAGAACACCCAAAATATCACATCAATAAATGGAAAAAAAAAAATAAAGAAGTCTTAAAAGAGAAAAAAAATATGAGCAATAAATATTTAAATGCATTAAACATCTTTAAACTGTAGAGAAATGCAAATTAAGAATCATTTGAGGTGGGTTGGAGAGATGGCTCCATGGTTAAGAGCACTGACTGCTCTTCCAGAGGTCCTGAGTTCAATTCCCAGCAACCACATGGTGGTCCACAAGTATCTATGTGATCAGATGCCCTCTTCTGGAATGCAGGAGTGCATGCAGATAGAGTACTCAAACATAAAAATAATTAAATCTTTTTATTTTAAAAGAATAATTTGAGATTCTGTCTCACCCATTCAGAATGGCTGTCATTGGACAACAAAAGCTGGCCATGAAAAGAACATTTACTCAGTGCTAGAGTGCGCATAAGCAGGCGTAGGCTCATGGAAACCATTGAGGAAGCTTCTCAAAACCACAAAAATATTGTGAGACCCAGCCCTTCTGCTCCTGGGTACATACACAACAGACTATATATCTTACCAAAGAGGTACTTGCACATCCATATTTATTACTGTGCTATTTACAGGAGCAAAAATAAAATAAAATCAATCTACATGCCCATCAACAGATGGATAGATAATGAGAACATGGTACATATACAGAATGAATTTTATTCAGTTGTGGGTAAAAATGAGATCTTCAGGAAGGTGAATGTGTCCAGAGAATATATTGAGAAAAAAAATCAGGACTCAGAAAGATGAATACCACATGTTCTTTTACACATGTGGATCCTACCTTTTAATTTAGTGTATATGTGGGAATGGGTGTGGTTGTGTCATGGAAATAGAAAATTGACCACAGAGAGAGGAAAATGATTTAAGAAAGTGGGGAAGAGGGTGGCAGAATCCATGTGACATGGAAGGTCAAAAGGAATTACTTTGAGGTGAAAGGGCAGAAGGGAGAAGAGAATGAGGAGGGGACCAACCAAAACAAATTATGTATGAAATGCCATTGGCTCCTACGCTGGCTTTCAAACAAGATCAGTATTGTTTTTTAAAAGAGAGAACAGAAACAACACTTTTTTTCTGCAAAGTGTTGTCTTGGCCCACAATCTTAAAGGACTTATGTAATTGTGGGCTTGGAACTGTTCACAGACATTAGCATGTTTAATTCTAGAGACATGTTCTCCCATCCAGGTATACAAAGGCCAACTCTTTAGATGAGAGTATATAACCTGCAGAATATAAACTGTAGGTATCAGGAAAGGGAAAGGGGCCCACGATGGTGTGGTTTCCTTTGAGAGGAGGAAACTGTAGGACATCGATGCTATGGAGGAAGAAGAGGAAACTGTAGGACATCGATGCTGTGAAGGAAGAAGAGGAAACTGTAGGACATCAATGCTATGAAGGAAGAATTGGAAAAACTTGGAGACTTACCTGGGGAGGGAGGGCCACGGAGGGGAGGGGACCGGAAAGGGATAAACAACACTAAGAATGTTAATTTGCATTCTTCCACATGCTAACTGCCAGTTGAGCCAGCACCATTTGTTGAAAATGTTGTCTTTTTTCCACTGAATGGTTTTATTTCCTTTGTCTATGATCAAGTGTGTGGGTTCATTTCTGGGTCTTCAATACTATTCCATTGATTGATCCACCGGTCAGTCACTGTACCAGTACCATGCAGTTTTTATCACAATTGCTCTATAGTACAGCTTGAGGTCAGGGATGGTGATTCCACCAGAGGTCCTTTTATTGTTGAAAACAGTTTTTGCTATCCTAGATTTTTATTATTCCAGACGAATTTGCAAATTGCCCTTTCTAACTCAGTGAAAAATTGAGTTGGAATTTTGATGGGGATTGCATTGAATCTGTACATTGCTTTCAGCAAGATAGCCATTTTTACTATACTAATCCTGACAATAAATGAGCATCAGAAATCTTTCCATCTTCTGAGCTCTACTTTGATTTCTTCCTTCAGAGACTTGAAGTTCTTATCATACAGATCTTTTACTTCCTTAGTTAGAGTCACACCCAGGTATTTTATATTATTTGTGACTATTGTGAAGGATGTTGTTTCCCTAATTTCTTTCTCAGCCTGTTTATCCTTTGTGTAGAGAAAGGCCACTGATTTGTTTGAGTTA
>NC_034600.1:27467726-27476243 GCF_900095145.1 Mus pahari
ATTTGGTTGATTTCAGCCCTGAGTTTGATTATTTCCTGCAGTCTACTCCTCTTGGGTGAATTTGTTTCCTTTTGTTCTAGAGTTTTTAGGTGTGCTGTCAAGCTGTTAGTATAAGCTCTCTCCAGTTTCTTTTTGGAGACATTTAGAGCTATGAGTTTTCATCTTAGGACTACCTTCATTGTGTCCCATAAGTTTTTGTATGTTATGGCTTCATTTTCATTAAACTCTAAAAAGTCTTTAATTTATTTATTTCTTCCTTAACCAAGTTATCATTGAGTAGAGTGTTGTTCAGCTTCCACATGAATGTTGGCTTTCTATTATTATTTATGTTGTTATTGAAGATC
Source organism: Mus pahari (assembly GCF_900095145.1). Taxonomy (NCBI): domain Eukaryota; kingdom Metazoa; phylum Chordata; class Mammalia; order Rodentia; family Muridae; genus Mus; species Mus pahari. The sequence goes on from NC_034600.1 coordinate 27,468,071, forward strand.
AGCCTTATTCAATTGTGATCTGATATGTTGCATGGGATTATTTCAATATTTTTATATCTGTTGAAGCCTGTTTTGTGACCAATCGTATGGTCAGTTTTAGAGGAGGTACCATGAGGTGCTGAGAAGAAGGTGGATCCTTTTGTTTTAGGATAAAATGTTCTATAGGTATCTGTTAAATCCATTTGTTTCATAACTTCTGTTTGTTTCACTGTGTCTCTGTTTAGTTTCTGTTTCTAGGATCTGTCCATTGATGAGAGTGGGGTTGTTGAAGTCTCCCACCATTATTGTGTGCAGTGCAATGTGTGCTTTGAGCTTCACTGTAGTTTCTTTAATGAATGTGGATGCCCTTTCATTTGGAGCATAGATATTGAGAATTGAGAGTTCATCTTGGAAGATTTTACCTTTGATGAGTATGAAGTGCCCCTCCTTGTCTTTTTTGACTTTGAGTTGGTAGTCAATTGTATTCGATATTAGAATGGCTACTCCAGCTTGTTTCTTTGGACCGTTTGCTTGGAAAATTATTTTCCAGCCTTTTACTCTAGGGTAGTGTCTTTGTCCCTGAGATAGGTTTCCTGTATTCAGCAGGAAACCCATCTCATTTGTATGCAGCAAAATGTTGGGTCCTGTTTATGTAGCCAGTCTGTTTGTCTATGTCTTTATTGGGAAATTGAGTCCATTGATACTAAGAGATATTAAGGAAAAGTCATTGTTGTTTCCTGATATTTTTGTTGTTAAAGTTGGGATTCTGTTCTTGCAGTTATCTTCTTTTATGTTTGCTGAAGAATAACTTTCTTGCTTTTTCTAGGGCGTCATTTCCCTCCTTGTGTTGGAGTTTTTCCTTTATTATCCTTGCAAGGGCTGAATTCATGGAAAGATATTGTATGAATTTGATTTTGTCATGGTTTCTCCATCTATAGTAATTGAGAGTTTTGTTGGGTATAGTAGCCTGGTCTGGCATTTGTGTTCTCTTAGGGTCTGTATAACATCTGTCCAGGATCTTCTGGCTTTCATAGTCTCTGGTGAGAAGTCTGGTGTAATTCTCATAGGTCTGCCTTTACATGTTACTTGACCTTTTTCCCTTACTGCTTTTAATATTCCATCTTTGTTTAGTGCATTTAGTGTTTTGATTATTGTATGTCGGGAAGAATTTCTTTTCTGGTCCAGTTTATTTGGAGTTCTGTAGGCTTGTTGTATTTTCATGGGCATCTCTTTCCTTAGGTTAGGGAAGTTTTCTTCTATAATTTTGTTGAAGATATTTACTGGTCCTTTAAGTTGGAAATCTTCATTCTCATTTATACCTATTATCCTTAGATTTGGTCATTGTGTCCTACATGTCTTGGATGTTTTGAACTTAGGATCTTTTTGCATTTTGCATTTGCTTTGATTATTGTGTTCATGTTTTCTATGGAATCTTCTGCTCCTGAGATTCTTTTTTCCACCTCTTATATTCTGTTGGTGATGCTTGCATCTATGGTTCCTGATTTCTTTCCTAGGACTTCTATCTCCAGAGTTGTCTCCCTTTGAGTTTTCTTTATTGTTTCTACTTCCATTTTTAGATCCTGGATTGTATTGTTTAATTCCATCACCTGTTTGGTTGTGTTTTCCTGTAACTCTTTAAGGGATTTTTGTGTTTCCTCTTTAAGGACTTCTACTTGTTTAGCTGTGTTCTCCTGTATTTCTTTAAGGGACTTGTTAATGCCCTTCTCAAAATCCTCTACCAGCATCATGAGATATGATATTAAATCCGTATCTGGCTTTTCCAGTGTGTTGAGGTATCCAGGATTCTCTGTGGTGGGAGTACCAGGTTCTGATAATGCCAAGTGGTCTTGGTTTCTGTTTGTAAGATTGTTATGTTTGCCTTTCGCCATCTGGCAATCTCTGGTATTAGATGTTCTAGCTGTCTCTGACTGGATCTTATTCCTCCTGTGATTCTGTTAGCCTCTGTCAGAACTCCTGGGAGACGAGCTCTCTCCTGGCAAGACCAGTGCACAGTGAACTGAGAATCAGCTCCACTGCCTGGCTGAGGATGAAGGCCAGAAGTGACCATGTCCAAGAAGCTCTGTTGCTTCTGTAGCCCGTGTGCTCTCCTATGCAGACCTGCTTCAGAGAGACTCACCGGATAGAAAATGGTGATCTCACCTGAGTCTCAAGTTTTGTTTTGTTTTGTTTTATATCTGTTAAAGTTTGTTTTGTATCTCAGCACATGGTCTATTTTAGAGAAAGTTTCTATATGCTGCTGAGGAGAATGTATATTCTTTGACGTCCAGGTGGAGTCCTGAATACATCTGATATTTACATTTGATATAAAATATCATTTAATTATGAAGTTCCTCTGTGTACTTTAGTGAAGATGATCTACCTATTGAATAAAGTAGAGTGTTGAAATCACCTACTATAACTTTAATTTTTTTAAGTGCCTATTTTTAATGATGGTTCTTAAATGCTTGAACCTCCCTTATAGCCCACCATCCACCAGAAGTAGTGGGAAAGAAAGGACACAGAGGAAGTGGACCTGCTTAGAAAGGTTCTTTGGATCAACTTCCATCTGTGTTGTCTGGAAATGGACAGGTCAGTTCACAGTTCAGCAGCGGCAGCTTAATCTCCTCCCAAACTCTTCATGGATATACCAGGAGTCCATTTCGATAGAGTTGAGATGGCAAAGATGAATCAGCAGCAGTGGTACAACCTAGCAGAGAGAGCCAGGCCTCAGCCTCTGCTCAAGTCAGAAGGAAGAACTAGCAGGAGAAATTCTTGACTGTGCCTCTCTCGGGTAAGTGAAGAGACTCACAACTCTGTTGCACAGCTAGCCCTCTAAGCAAGCAAAACCCAGCCTCAGTCACTGTCCATCAAGTCCTTTTTATAGTCTCTCCAAACATCAAGTGTCCTCCACGGGTCTTGCCTTAGCAAGTGCATCTGTCTCAGCTGACATCACTCTTCCAATCAGCCCAAGTCCCCAGGAGTGGCAAGAAACTGCAGCACACCATCAGAAGGATTTTTTTTTTTTGGTGCATTTCTTTCTGGAGTCCTGACAAATGGAGTTCAACTACGCAATGTAAGGCAGACCAATACAAAGAATCCATCACGTCTTCTTTCACATGCTTGCTTTAGCAGAACACCCTTTCTCCTGTGTCTGCTTCAGCCAAACATTCCTTTACAAGTCATCCTTAGCCTTAGGCCTCCTCACACCTACATAGCAGATGGGCAGCTTGGTCTTCATGTGGGTTCTTGCAGCAGACTGGACTCAGTCATTCCCTCAACCCACAGGAGAATCAGGGTTCCAGTACTCAGGTGGGCAAGGAGTTGGTGAAAATGGCAAACAGACATGGACACCAGAGAGAGTGCTGTATGTAAGTGTAATTTCTCAAAGCAAGCATCAGACTTATATTACAGAAGAAAACAAAGAAGTTAGGTGACACATCAGCCAAGGTACATTGAAGTTATCTTATGCATAATGACATAAAACAAAGAAATGCATACATAAAGATTAGCAGGAACTAGGCAGTGGTTACAACTGAGATAAAAGGAACCCCTTTCTAAAGTCAGCCATACTAGGATACAGGTAAGGATTTCATACCCAAGTCACAATTTATGCTATTCCTCTGAGCCTTGTGAAAGCTTGCACCAGGGGGTTCTGCTCTTGCTAAACTTTTCGTGAATAATGCACTACTCTAGTTCCTCCCTAAACCACAACCCTCCTTCTTACTAGACCATTATAAATTCCTGCATGTGGGAGTAACTCGGCTGTTATTCTAAGTTTACTTTGTTGAATTAGCCCTGAGATTTTTTAGTTCTTATCCAGTAAAATACTGCAAGAAAGCATGCAAGACCCTCCACACTATCACAGGGTCAAATCTGGTTATGAGACACCAGAGACTCTCCAGGAGACTACATTTCTGTGAAACTTTTGCCTCAGGACTGCAGTCAAGCTTTTAGACTTGTCACACAGACTCCACTTGAGTGGGTGTGGCTGGTTCTGAACAACTGGAGCAGGGGCTATCCCAAAATCTGTTGCTTTTATGTGGGATATGTTCTACTAACTGGGCTGCCTTGTCTGGACTCAGTGGGAAAGAAAGCACCTAGCCTCACAGAAACTTGATGTGCCAGGATTGGGGTATACCCAGAGAGACTTCCACCTGCTCAGAGGAGAAGGGGAGGGAGGGTGGGAGGAAGGATTTGGGGAGGGAGTGACTGGGAGGGGACAAATGAACAGGATGCAAAGTGAGTAAGTAAAATAAATAAATAAAATAGTTTTAAATAAATAAAAAGAAATCAAGTGTTATTATGCTGATTTTTCCTTTACATATGAGTTGTGGGGATTTGGTTTGTCATTCATTGGCTGGCTGGTTTTCTGTGTTTGTTTGTAAATATTTTTCTTTGTTCTGTTTATTTAGCATTTTAGCTAGGGTATACTGTGGGATGTTTCCTTTTGGTCTTGTCCAGTTGAGGTTCTGTGTGTTTCTTCTGTATGTATCAGTATGACTTCCCTTCATAGGGAAGTTTTTTTTCTATGATGTTGTAAATATCTATTCTATGCCATTGGCCTGGGATTCTTCTTCCTCGTCTATGCCTATAATTCCAAGATTTGGCCTTTTGATTGTGTCCCACATTCTCTTCATGTTCCTTTCCTGTGTGTTTGTGTGTGTGTGTGTGTGTGTGTGTTTTTACATTTTTGGTATTCCTTGCTTATTTCATCTAGATACTCTACTTTACCTTTGAATCCTATATTCTGTCTTCTGCTTGACTCATTCTACTTATAACTAGGTTTTATAACTGGGGTACTGAGTTTTCCAGTTTCATTACAGATAGTCACAACTGGTCAAAATCCAGAAATCAATTGATTGTAGGGTGTCTACCCCAAATTAACATATGGACAACACAATTCCTATACTTAAGGTACAGAGAACATGACATAAGAGGGGACAGGAAAATTGAAAACTCAGAGGACAAAGATAGTTATTGAAAGAAAATTTCTTTTTAAGAAGAAAGCAAGCAAGAAACCAAGCAAGGAAAGAAGGAAGAAACAAGGAAAGAAAGGAAAAATGAAGAGAGGAACTGGGAAAAATCACATGGAGTAGAGGTGAATGATCAAGACATACTGTATTACATTCTCTAGGAAATGATAAAATATTATTTTTAAAAAGATGATTGATTTAAAATGAACAATAATTTTAGTACCTAAAAAAAGCTAAATGTATCTTCCCGAAATCAAATCTAATTCTGGCTTTCTTTTCTCTTTAGGGAAGGTGGTCCCACAGTGGCTGTGCCATCTGCTTGGCATGGAACCAATGCTGATTTCCCAAAGCTTTGAGATTACTTTATATGCTCCAAGTAGCAGCAAAGATTGGTGAGAAACACTTCATAGGATCACTGAATAGTTTAATAGAGATGTTCCTAGAATATCTTGTAAAATTTTGCTAAAATGATTAAGTACAGAGGAAAAGAATAAATCCACAACAAGGAAGGAAATTTATATCTACATGTGAGCCTGTCTATGTTTTGGAATACAATTCAACATACACACATACACACCATTTGAGTATACACTCACTCACTCATGCATGCACACACACACACACACACACACACACACACACACACACAAACACACTCACTCACACATATACACACAGATGCCTCTACCTTGCACCAAGTTGACAAAACTAGCCAGCATCACTGGTGAACATGTGTTTGGGTGTACATGTGCACATATGTACTGCAGGAGGAGGCCAAGAGCTGATACTGGGTGTCTTCCTCCATCTCTATCCACTTTATTTATTGTGGCAGGGTCTATTCCTGAACTTGAAGCTCACCAATTACAGCAAGTCTAGATAGCCAGCGTATCCCTGGGACCCCATCTCTGTGTCCTTAGTGCTGGGGTTACCACCAATGCCTACCAAGCTTTTACATGAGTTCTTGGTGCCCAAAGTCTAGGGGTCCTCACAGTCGCCTGGTAGCCTTTACCAGCTGGGCCCTTTTCCCAGCCCCTCACTTCCTAATGAAATACTTTAGGCTCAGATGATAAAGCACTTGTGTTTTGCCTACAGTATTTATGGAAGCAGTGTTTGCTAAGTGGTATGCTAAATGAGCAATTTACAGACAGAAGGTATTTTACTTACAATTTCCCATAAATATTTAGCATAAATATAAATATTCAAGCAAAAGCCTATAAATATTGTACTCCTGTCACAAGGAATCACAAACTTTAAAGTATATATCAATTTACCTTAAGAGCCCAAGCAGTTCATGAAAATTCATTGCTAGGGAAGAATTAAAAGCTGGGGAACAATGTGTTCTTTCTCTTCTACTTCAATTATTTTTACATAACTCTTAATTCTGTGATGAGACATTTTAGAATATTGATTGCTTTTTTAAAAAAAAATCTACAGATTGCCTCAGTTAGTGCCAGAGGCTCTGTCAGGTACTTAAGATTTATGTGGAAAGAAAAGTTCCAATAAATTGGTTACAAATCTTAATTTGCAAATTGAACTATTTACTGCAGAGTACTCAGTTTTCCCGTTGGGGGAATTTGACAGTCTTTAAAGCAATGTGCCACTGTTTCCACCAAATTAGAACATTCCCTCCAAGAGGAAGGAGAGGCTCCTCAGGTTCAAGAGACTAGCAAGTCCCCCAGGCGAGGGGGTGGGGGCTCAAAAGACACAGGAAGCTGGGGACTCTAAAGGAGTTAACAGATTTTCCAAGACCCTCTCCAAGGTTTAAAAAAAATCAGAAAATGGTTGTAGGGAAAAGGAACTTCCTGTGGAGTTGACAGGCTGGGGGTTCTGAAGATTCAGCTTTCATGAGTCACTGTTGTGACATAGCAGTTTTTGTAGCTTTTGTATTACCCAGGCTCCTGCAGGTAGTCCAGGGGTTGGGGGTGGGGGCTGGGGGGACTGAGGTAAGGGGAAGGGGAAGGGAGGGACCTGCTGGCTCACTAAACTCATCCTTGGGGGAGTGGTTTCAATGGTGTTGTCCTTGGTGTCCCATCTGGGACAAACAGATATTTATTCACTTCTCTGAGGGAAACGCTACCTAACAGTATCTTCACACTTAGAAAAGAGGACAGACATCTCATCCAGAATTCCAAAGGCCCTGGGAATAGAGAGACTGTACTCCTCTTTGGACCACCTTTATAGGCAGTAACAAAGAAGTTAGACAGCCAAACAAAAACTGTCTTCTTATAGTAATGCTTAAATTTTTACTGTTATCTCTCAAAACATAGAAAGAACTGATAGCTCCAGAGAATTCTCAAAGCAAAAGGGACAGGGCAAGGCTGCCCTTGCCGCTCCAGAGAATAGGGTACCAGGCCCATTATCCCCTTTGCTGTTCTTCCTGCAGTTGATGCTTCTGTCTGAGTATCCCTTCTTGTTCACTCTACCGTTGTTTATAAGATCAGGAAACTGTTGCTCTAATGGCTCCAACAGAAGTCAAGTGTTGGGGATCCCTTTTACTCTTGGGGTTAACCGGTTCTTTATTAGAATGGTAGTTACAGTGATGTCTCTGGTTAATTTTTAAGATGTTTTAGAATCAGATATAATGCTACGCAAATACAAAATGAATAATGGCAATGTCTATCATCATAAGTACTTACTGAAGAGAATGAAAGCACACACACATTAAAAGGTCTGTACATTGAGTGGGATATGGTGATACGCAGCTGCAATCCTAGGAGTCAGAAGGCTGCGATAGAAAGATTGCAGTAAGCCTGGGCTACATAGCAAGACTTTGTCTCAAATAAATTAAAACAAAAAAATTGTATATGAATATTATATTAACTACATAAACTGGAACTTCCGCCTACCCACAAGTGAAAGGATACATTTTTAGGTTTCTATACGATGGAGTACCACTTGGGATAAAGGGGGGAGTAGAACTCTACACAGTAACAGATAATATGCTGGGCAAAAGTAGCTAGGCATAGAAAGAGTGCATAGTATATGATTCTATTTATGGAATGAGGTGCTGAAATAATTAGAACTCAGTTATAATGACTTTAAAGGAATAGACCCCTGTTTTGTTGGGATGGGGGATGGAGTCACTCACTGCAAAGCAATACAAGAAACATATAGGGATGATAATCTTGAGGTTTTGTTGTCATTGCTGTGGGTTGGTGGTTGTTTGGTTGGTTGGTGGTTGGTTGGTGGGTTGGTTGGTTGGTGGTTGGTTGGTGGGTGGG
>NC_034600.1:27476844-27510950 GCF_900095145.1 Mus pahari
ATGAGCCACCATGTGGTTGCTGGGATTTGAACTCCAGACCTTTGGAAGAGCAGTCGGGTGCTCTTACCCACTGAGCCATCTCACCAGCCCCCACTTCCTCATTCTCAACAGATGACTTTGCTGCCTGTTAACATTCAAAAGGAGAAGAAATTAAAGATGTTTGAAGAATGTTATTAATGTGAAAATCCACTTGCATGTCTATGTTCACACTATTGCTACAACCAACAAGCCACCAATATCCCCAGCAGTGCACATACTTTCACTTACTCATTAAAGTATGTACCATCTCAACTACTAAGGACACTGGTCCATCAATCATCCCTATTCTTCAATATTGGCTTTTCTGCCTCTTGTCGGTACTTCCAGCTTTATATAAACACACTCTCATGTACAATGTTTTTTGAAAATCTTCCCTTAGCCTGGAATCCCACTCCATTTCCTTGCTTTCCTTCATGAAGGCATTCTTCCAAAATAATTCTCTGTAATTGCTCCTCTATTTCCTTTCAACCCTTTCTCCAATGACACTACAATCAGTATTTTTTTTCTATTGTTGCATTAAGATTGTTTTTGGCCTGGTCACAGAGTTCTTCATACATCAAAATCCATGGCTCCGTCCCTTAGCTTCAAGATTTTTTTAAAATCTCTGGTCCTTCTCCTTAGAGACACCACTTCCCACTGTCCTTTGCTCTGTTTTCCTCATTTCCAAACTCCAGCTTTGAGAATTATTGCTGGCTCAATTTAGGAGCTCTTTCTTTCTCTTTCTTAGGATTCACTAGGAATTTCCAGCCTTGTCTACTTATAGTCAGTCTGTACCTCAGTGGCCCTAATAGCCCTCTCTAGAGCTAAATACCATATTCCATAGACAGCTACACAATGAACATTCCCTCCCTGACTGTGTCATAGGCACACTAACATGTCTAAAAGAATATCCCAAAGTCCTCTCACAAAGTTGCTGTCCTCCCTATTGTCCCAATTTAAGAGGAGATGTCCATGGTAGGAGCTGCTCAGTCCAATGACCTTAACTCAGTCCAAAGTCCTAGTTGTGAACTGGAAGTTATGGTGTATCTTATTTGTAAACTGAGAGGATGTACCATAATTGTGAACTGAGTTTTGTTGTATCTTAGTTGTGAACTGAGAGGTTGATGTCAGGAAACCTGAACTGCTTAAACAATTGCATTGTTTTTCTTCAGAAACAAGACTGTTTTCCTTCAGAAACAAGAAGTCCAGAGCTGAAGAGTTCCTGGAGTCTTAGACTAGTGATTCCAGCTCCCCTGGCCTTGCCCTAATAGCTTCAGGGGAGCTAACGAGCAGATGCTCAAGAAAAGGAACAGAGGGAGAGCAGAGGAGAAATGAGAAGGAGGGGTTGGTCCTCATGATCCCTTTTTAAGGAGCTGCCCCGATGGCTGCATCTTCCACAGTATGGTACTGTCCAGGCCACTCCTACCTATACTTGAACTGGGAAATGGAATGCTAGCATATCACCCCAGAAATATCAGTGTTCTAACAGAGTGGACAGACCATGCCTCGAGGGATCTACTGTAGCCTTTACTCCTAATTTTTTTCATGTTTCTCACTTTGGATTTAGAGCAAGACCTGGTCTCAAAAACCAACTGAACACACTCTTCTTTTCCATAAGAGTAAAGGACCCCTCCCCATAAGTGCTAAGATGGGTACCTCTTCTACCTTCCTCTGAATTCATGACAACTCACCAGAGCTACTGAGAACTCCAAACTGTCAGCAATGTCCAGCTCTTAGAGGAACATAGATTTTTCTCTGATTTCTCTGCACTCAGCCAAGGAGTCTTGGAGCATGCTTGTACAGAACTTAGTTGTGCTCAACTACTACTGACTAGAAGCCGTAGAGTCATGGTCTACTGGAGAGACTGAGTTCTGAGCTAGCTCTTTTAGTTAAAGTCCTATTACTGTGAAGAGATACCGTGACTGCAGCAACTCTTATAACGGAAAGCATCTAACTGAGGCTGGCTTATATGTTTTAGAGGTTTAGTCCATTGTCATCATGGCAGGAAGAATGGTGTCGTGCAGAGAGGCATGGTGCTGGAGAGGTAGCTGAGAGTTCTACAACTGGATCAGCAGGCAGCAGGAACAGAATGACCCACTGGGTCTGCCTTGAGCTTCTGAAATTTCAAAGCCCATCTCTAGTGGCACACTTCCTCCAACAAGGCCACACCTACTCCAACAAGGCCACATGCCCTAATCCTTTCAAATAATTCTACTCCCTAGGAGCCACTTTCACTCTTATAGCCTAGAACATTCAAAATCTATTCTGTATTTGTTAGAATCTTACACCACATACATGCCATGCATGTACACACAAACATTCAGAAGGAACCTCAATGAAGAAACTAAGTTAGCCTGTATGCATGATATTTTTTATCATTAATTTATATAGGAAGGGCCTGCCCCGCTCTAAGTAGTACCATTCCCAGGCAGGTAGACTTGGGCAGTATTATAAAAGATAGCTGAACATGAGCCTCAGAGAAGCCAGTATGCAACATACCCACCCCTGTGCTTTCCACTTCAGTTCCTGCCTCAAAGTTCCACTTTGAGTTCGTGCCTTGGCTTCCCTGGATAATTAATTGCAACCTGTAAGCCAAATAAACACCTTCTTCTCCCAAGTTGCTTTTGTGGTAGTGTTTATCATAGCAATAGAGAGGCAAACTAGTGCAGATAAATTCTAAGTAGAAGGGGCAATGGTATCCTCACAGTATATCAAGCTTCCTGTTTCCACAGAAGTCTTGGAAACACTAAGCCCTTGTTTTCTACGCCATTGGTATCAAAACTGTGCTTTCTATACCCACCCCAGTCTTTACTCTCTCATCTCTATCACATAAGGCCAGAGTGCTTCCTTGGTATCTTTTTATCAAATTCATGAAAGCTTGGTGCAACGTGATCTTCCAAAATGCACCTTTCTCAGCCCCAAAATATATTAAGTGAATTAGCATTGTTTAGGGCTGAATGATAGGAGAGCTTTGTGCAAATCTGTTTTTACACTCCCTAGGAAACATGTCTACCACACACTATCCTATGCTTGTCAAGTAACTGTTTCCAACATTACTGTCCAAAATGATTCAGCAACTTAATTATGCAATAGAAAAAATGTAATAGCATGTACAAAATGTTCACAATGTACTATTAGAGTAAGAGAGTACATTATTATATGTCATATGCTCACAACTATCCAAACATGGAACTGTGGGATCAAATTTTTTTTTTCTGGGAAGTAGCCTTATGGTTGATTTTTTTTTTAACATTTCTCAGTCATGTTCATATTTTTCAAGATTTTCCAGTTTTTTAATATTAGACATTTATTGCTTTGAAATTCAAGGAAAAATATATGTAGAGTTTGGGGGTGTTTTATTTCTCCTTAGTTTTACTGAATGCACAGCAGAGGCGTGGTAGCGAGAGAACACACGAGTGCAGGAGAACAAGTTTTACCAGGAGCATTTACCAGGACTCCTGATGACAAGTCCTGAGAGCCAAATCAGAAAACACAGCTGGTTCCGCGGCTCCGCAGCCTCAGAGCCTCTCTCTCTCTCTCTCTCTCTCTCTCTCTCTCTCTCTCTCTCTCTTTCTCTCTCATCCCTGCCCATTCTCTGCATGTCTCCTCATCAATTACTATAAACAACTTCCTCCAAAGGGCTTGGCTGAGCTATTTACAGTCGTCCTTAGAGCCTGCCATCCCAGTGGAGACCCTCCCTCTCACAGTTCATGTGTCAAGTCTCAGAGAAGGCCAAACATGTCCTACTTAGGTCATGCCCCGCATCTGAACAGGAAACAGTGAGGGAAGCATTCTCACAAGCCAAGGGTAGGCTACCTGCTTTCCCTGGGACAATGGAGAAAGAGGCAGAACGCGGCAGCCTGGTGCTAGTCCCATGCTTAAGGGTCCACCATAGGAAAAAGGTACTGGAACTAGACGGAGAGGGAACCAGCTGAACTAAACAACAGTCTATTTAGCTTTTCAGTAGTTACATTTTGAAATAATCAGTCATATTTCACTTAGGAAGCTATTGGCCATTTCTGAGCATGGCTTCGGTTTTGAAGACGATACAAAGCGCCCTGCTGACAGGCGTCTGCCGTGAAATGACTTCACTTTCCTCCACTGCCGCTGCTTTAACCTATTTCTTGTACCATTCACTAACTCAAAATTACAAGTATCGTAGTCTCTTCCTGGTTTCATATGAAAATTTCCCTAGATTTATAACACAATCACAATTGGAAAAATTACCCATAAGTCCGCGTTTTCCTCCCCGCCTCCTATTCACATATGGGCACCGAACAGGGCAGATCAGCGTCTTCTCTGAAGGTCAGATTTGTGGATTCCAGCGCTGGGAATCTTTCCTCCACTGGAACGCAAGCTCTGAGCATAGTGCCGCCTTAGAAGCCAATTAGTGGAGAAGAAAGCAAGTCAACAGGATAAAGGGCGTATGCATTTATTCTTGGTTTGCTCAGGACTTCTGGCAATCAAGAAAAACTGACTTTGGCTGGCCTAACCCCCCACCCCCATAAAAAGTACTCATTAAAGTCCAGCAGAGGCTCACAGAACCCCTGAGAATCAGACGTGGATGCTGAATAGTCAGGAACAATCTCTGATCTCTCTTCAGGAGGCACTACAGCTGAAGGACCCTGCTGATACCCTTACCATCTAAACAGAACTTGTGCAAGTGCTACAGCTCATACGGAGATGCTCAGAAGCAGATACCAAAGACCCTGGCTCTGGTACTCCTACAGAGCCCACCATCACAGATAACATCTCTGTCCTCTTTTCTCCCATTGCCCACATTTGAATCAACGATACATACAAGCATCCCATGGCTGGGCTGCAAGGGAAGCCAGGAAAGCAAGTTTCCTCCTACAAGCTGGGGAACCAAGAGGCACAAATGGAGATTTTCTAAGCGCTAGAAGACTCTTAAAGGACACCAGGCATCAAAAATGTCCATAATAAAAAAAAAAATGCCCACCGTAAGCCCTACAGGAGAGGGTTTTTCTCTACTAATGCCTCCCCTGTCTTTCTGTTCCATCAATCAGAAGACCAACCGCAGTGTGAAGTGCTGGCGTTGGCTAAGTGCTACAACGACTTCGTGGAGAAATAGCAGAACAGTGCAATTTGTGAACTGCTCTCATTTCTTTCCATCTCAAACTCAGTAATACCTAAGCTAGAACTCCAATTTTAGACATTAAGGATATCTACATGAAAAACCATATTACACAAAGAATTCTCCTACACCAGTATCAAGCATTTTAAACCTCTAAAAACATTGTATCTTGAATAACAGATTAATCTCCTGCTTTTTAGCAGCTGAGATAAACTAGCTATTTTTATTTCAAAGAATAATTATTTCTTTTGCAACTATTCTTCTATATACAAACAAATATCATCATAAGAAATTTCAATATGATCATATCTATTCCTTTATATAAATGTCAAGATTTTACTATTTTCTTCCAGGGTATGTATGTATTTCTGTGTTCCAGTTGACAGTATGAATAATAAAACTTCCTTCTTCACTTGACCCTGTCAGCAGCAGCAGTGTAAATCAAACACATTTTTGGACCCCTGATTTAAATTTATAAAACTGGAGTCATATGGCCCATTTGTGCAAAAGCATTTTCAATTTTATTTATTTATTTATTCATTCATTCATTCATTCATTCATTTTTTTAAAGAATTGCTGCACTGTTTTTCTTCACATACCTGCTTCATGTCCTTACAGGCTCGAGTCACACTGCCACCTGGTGTAGTTGAGGCAAACTTCCTCCTTCTCTGAAGTCACCAGGGCAGTGACAATTTACTGACCCCCATGTCCCTGAGCCATTGCAGAGGCATTCACAAGGCTTCTTAGAAAGAAGAAAGGGGTTTTGATCCCCTGCAAACATAAATCGTTTTGTAAGAAAGGAAAAACTTTAAGCCCCTGGCATTTTAAACTCAGCAAATGTTTAGGGCTCGCCTGCAGGTGATGCTGCAGGAGAATAAATAGGGGTTGGGAGAGTAAAGTCATGAGAAGATGTGAACCACGGCTCAAGAGTGATCCAGGGGAAAGAAGTCACCAGAAATAATGGTAAGGCAAATCAAAATACGGTTCTTAGGGAAAGTGTTATTTGAAAGAGACATGAAAGGGGGGTTTTGGAAGTTCTGGGTACTAAGGGGGAAGAGGGGAGATCTGTATTGTGGTGGGTAAGGAGACGTCAATTTTCTGATAAGCACCCATCCCAGTTGCTGTCTCTGACCTGAAGTCCTGAAATGATTAACAGGCAACCCTGACTTCTTGCCCCCTCCCCAGATTGTGTGACTGCTGTAAAACGATTACCTGCTTGCTCCAGCTTCTGTAAACTTGCTTATCACTGTGTACAGGGGAAGCAAAGCAGGTCTTCACATGGCTGTGAATTCTGCAGAAATGAATTGTGATCTTTGCCTTTAAAAACCATCCCTGCCACGCTTTAAGCTAAGCCTCAGGTCTAAATCTGAGCACAGGAACTGAGAACAGCTGCAGCTTAAATAAAACCTTTGGCTAATTACAACTCAATTGACTTCAGATAGTCTCTCAGTGTTTCCTAACCCCATAAGAATATCAAAAATGTAAACAAAAATTAAAGCATCTAGTTCGGGTTGTTTGATTTGGTTTGGTTTTTTGTTTTTGTCATAGCTACTTCTGATTAGGATTTTCTGACTAAAAAAGGGTAAGATATTTAATTAACTCAAATTTTGCTTTCCTTACAAAGTAACTCCTAATAGTTGATTAAAAACTGTTGTTAAGTTTTCTTTAAATCCTTTTTGCCAAAAAAAAAGAGATGGGGGAGGAAGAAAAAAAATGGTTTTGTATAATTTTATTAAAATAGGATTATGTGTGTTTAAATAACTTATATAGTCTTATTAACTTATATTAAGCATATACTATACAGTCCCCTAGCCATAAATAATATTGTTTACTCTTAAGAGGTTCTTAAATATGCATATAACTGCTAGCTCCTGAAATTCAGTAAATCAAACTTGTCTTTTATTTTCATGGTAAGAAGAATGTTTTTACCTTTTTTATTTTTCTAACAACGACATCAACTGCAATGTCAACCATAACCTTGAGGACTTGGTTTGTAGATGTGGTCTCCACTCAGAGAAAGATCCGAGAGCCTATAGGGGGTGGAACCTTTGCTAGCCGAAGTGCACCATTGTGGGCAGGCCTTGACATTTTATGGCCTGGCCCCACTTCCTGTTTGCTCTCTGCGTCCTAAATACAGGCCCAGTGTCCTGCTTTTGTTGCTGTCCCTTCCCTGCCTGCTGCCATGTTTTTCCCCACCACAATGGACTGTATCCCTCTGACATTTAAACCCTTTGACCCTTAAGTTGCTTCCATCAGGAATGCCATTATAGCCACAGAAAGGTAACTAAGACGGCAACTGTGTTCTCTATACCTTTACAGGAACGTTAAGACAACTTAGCCATGGACACTTGCCAAGGACAAGGAGCTAAGAAAAGAAGAAAAGAAGATTGGTGTTGAGTGTTCTGTCATTCTGTGTGTAGCTTTCACCAAGGCTCTGGGAAGTGAGATCTAAATAACAGCAAACTTAGGGAGCTGAGAAGTAACTCAGGCTATGCTAGAGGCCCACAGAGAGTGATGACTTTGGCAGCCATTTAAGAGAGCAGAGGTACATTGGGGGTTGTGGAAGATGACAGAACTTTGAATAAGCACCAACAGTGTCTCTGAGAGAATCTGGTAAGGAGGAAACTGAATGAGAAGGGAAATTATCAGGCCTTCCACAGTACCAGAGAACATATCCTTGGTAGTGATCATATGTGAGTTAGCCATTCTGTGTTCCTAATGCAAATGAAGAATGAGCCTTACAGATCGGTGTTATGTTGTCAATTTGACTAAGATACCGTGTGTCCAGACATTTGCTTACATGGTCTCAGAGTGTTTGTAAGTGTACTTCTGGGTGAAGTTGATGTTTAAACTGGTGGCCAAGTAAAACATATTCCCTTTCCCAACATGGATCGCATCCCATTTGATGGACTCCCTAAATAGAACAAAAAGCTAAGTGAAGAATTCATTCTCTCAGCCTGTTCAAGCCAAACTATCCATCTTCCCTGACACCCACACCAGAACCATGCCACTGGCTTCCCCTCGTCTACAGCTTGTATATAAATGATTGTGAGATTTCTCCATCTCCATAAACAAGTGAGCCAGTTCTCTGTAACAACACATGCACACACACGTGCACACATACATGGTCTGTTTCTCTAGAACAATAGCCTTGTTCTGAGACTCTTGGGAACCAAAGAAAAGAAGCAGAGATTGAGATGAGACATCATCGTTAGTACACGGTTACTACAAGCTTGAAACTACAAACTACAAAACCTAAAACATCTACAAAGCAGAAGAAAGTTTGACACACTTTTTCCTTTCCTTTTTCTTTTCCTTAATTTATTTATTCAATTTAAGTCCTGATCATAGCCCTCTCCCTCCTCTCCTTCCAGCCCCACCCTCACATCCCCCCCCTCCTCCAGCTCCTCCTTCCTTCTCTGATAATGGAAGGCCCTCCATGGGTATCAACCCACCCTGGCACATCAAGTTGCACCAGGACTAGGCTCATTCTCTCCCACTGAGGCCAGACAAGGCAGCCCAGATAGGGGAAAGGGATCCAAAGAGAGGCAACAGAGTCAAAGTCAGTGCTCCTGCTCCACTTGTTAAGGGACCCACATGGAGACCATGCTGCAAGAGATAGTATATGGGAAGTATCTGATGTTACAGATCTGGGAGGGAAAGTTCTGGCACTGGAGCCACAGAGGTCACTTCCCATTTTCAGGATGACTCTGGGGCAGACAACAGACACCTGCTACAGGCGATTAAAAGGAAACACAATACAAATAGGTTCTCATACCTACATGCGTAGAAAGAACTAGAATGAAGAGCTATGCACATGAGTAGGTGAAAAGTTGAGTGTCTGCAGCAGTGTGAATCCAGGAGGAAACTGGACCGGAGCTAACTAAAAGGAGAAGACTCAAAAGGCCTGAACCCCAGAAATCTCCAAGGTGGCCAGAAAACAGCTGCTTGGTTTGAAGTCTGGAAAAGTACACTTGTAACTTAGCTAAGATGTTAGCTTCAACCTCTCGGGGATCTGCTGGGAAACTTGAATATCTAGAGAAAGATTTCATTGTGAGAGGTGGCAAGGCTGGAGTTCAGATCCAGGAGCTGGGATCCAAACTGATCTAAAGCAGATGGTGAACCCATCAACACCAGTATGATGTAAGTGAAAGTTTGTTTGAAGCACAGATTCTTCTGGACTGTACCATAAATCTACTGAATAAGAAACTCTGACAGAAGAGCTCAGGAACCTGTGTTCCTGAAGTAAGCCATCAGGTGATTTTCATGCATTCCAGGGGTCTGAGCAGACAATGAATGTGGGTGGCAATGGAGAGTGCTTTAGAAGCACTATGGGCCACCACAAAGTCATGAAACCCTGTTTAGACAGTAGCTCCAGGTGCTGTTATCAAGCTGTCACTAAGACATATCCACAGAACTAAACTATGTCGATTCCACACTATACTCAGACTAGTAGTCTATCACCTGTGTTAGCCCACCTTCTGGTGCTATATTAGAACACCTGGAGAGGTGGTGTCTCAGTGGTTAAGAACACTTGTTCTTAGCAACTAGATTCAGTTCCACAGACCTTAAATATCTTAGAAATTAAAGTTCAATATAACTTACTCGTGTGTCCCAGCCACGGTGTTACTGGGGCCACTTGCCTAATTGAGGAGATTGGGGGTGATGAAGATGCTGCTCTGACTGGACAAGATGGCCTGGACTTTGCAGGCAAAGGACAGATTGAAAGTACGGTCAGATATTTGCTACAGGGCCAGCATTTCTTCCCTACTTAGAAATATACTGTAAAATTTTACTATTACTTCTTAGAAGTGCATCAGTAAAAGTTGCACTACCATATTCTTAATGTAAAAGTATTGGTAACTAAATCGAGGAGGTTTTTATGTTATTTTATGAGCAACCATGCTTAAGTTCTATGATCCAATTATAACAGACCTCCTCCATTTTAATGTCACATGTAGTTAGTGGATTCGAATGAGTTTATCAGCCATCCAAATGTGAATATTTGTAATGCCTAATGTCTTAGGAGGACTAGTTTAGTAGAAATAACTAGGTTGGTGAATTTGGACACTACTTTGCCTTCCTATGCGCTTCATATATTGAGTGTTACGGTATAAGCTTATGTAAATGGAGCTTTCCTATTTTTTTGCTATTGGAGATGGAACCTAGGGATTCACACATGGTAGGTACACTTTCTATCACTGGGCTATGGTGCTAATCCTCATTACATTTTATTTTGATACAGGGTCTCACTAAATTGGCGAAGCTGGCTTTGAATTCACTCTGTAGCTCATGCTTAGATTATTTCTGGTTTTATGTCAATGTATTTTCTTCTAAGGAGGGTCACATGACAATCTTGCTAATGGAGATTCATATTTTCATTGTTCATATTTAAGGTAGCACTTGGGAGCAAGCAGCATGATAAAGCTGATGAGCTGGCATCCCTGATGCTGTCTGCTTCTTACCTGAAGCCCTTACCTTAGTGACCGATCTGTCTGCAATCCCTCCATTGATGTTTCAGTGAGTCCATCTCTCACCACAGTCTTTG
This sequence comes from Mus pahari, assembly GCF_900095145.1. Taxonomy (NCBI): domain Eukaryota; kingdom Metazoa; phylum Chordata; class Mammalia; order Rodentia; family Muridae; genus Mus; species Mus pahari. The sequence goes on from NC_034600.1 coordinate 27,487,506, forward strand.
CAAACTTTCCTGTCTGAAGTTGCTTTTACACTTTTCTGATGCAGAAAGACAAATAACAAAGCCCAGACTGAGGGTTTGTTGAAAAACTAATCTTGAGTTGAATAAAAGGGGAAATTAAAAACTGGGTGATGGTGGCACATGCCTCTAATTCCAGCACTTGGGAGTCAGAGGCAGGTGGATCGTTGAGTTTATCTTTGAGAAGAAGATGAGGAGGAGGAAGAGGAAGAGGAGAAAGAAGAAGAGGAGGAGGAGGAACAGGAGGAGGAGGAGGGAAAGGGAGAGGGAGAAGAGGGAGGAGAAGAAAAAGAAGAGAAGAACAAGAACAAGAATAGCAAGAAGGAGGAGGAGGAGAAGGAGAAGGAGGAGAAGGAAGAGAAGAAGGAGGAAGAGAAGGAGAAGAAAGCATGCCCCCAGTGTATTGAGTCTCCTTTCTGGAAGTAGAGAAATGTCTACCCACATCTAGACCCCACTCAAATAGAATATCAGGTAGAAAATGCAGTATAACTAGGGGCTATAGCTAAACGTCCCCTTCAATTGTTTCACTAGGACCATATATTGAAAGAGGTAGATAGGCGGGGATACATAAATACATTGACATAGTTTCAATCTTAGATTTTTATATCTTCTATTATTTTTCTCAACAAAGATCTTATAAATATTACACAGCTTTCCCAAATTTTCACATTTAGTGTCAAGTTGGGAGACCCTAGCAGAGACTTTTTGGTGGGACTGGGTTTGGGAGAGTGTTTAGAACCATGAGATACATAAAAGATATCAGAGGAGGAAGTGGTACAGCCCTATGGCGTCACAAGAAAGTAATTTGCGAATGTGATTATCAATGTTGCCTACTGGACAAAATCTGGAATGTCCTGCAGACATGTCTGTAGGGGATTGCCTTGATTGACGTGGGACAGCCCACCCACTGCAGGTGGTACTGTTCACTGACTGAGACTCTGGAGGGGAGAGTGAGGTCTGAGTAGCCTGCTTGCACTCCCTTCTGACACCTGAAATACCAGCTCTTCCAAGTTCCCGCTGCCATGCTGTTCTGTCATGAGAGACCATGTCTTAACTGTAATCTAAAATAAGCCCTTTCTCCCTTAAGTATTATTTAATCACGGCAACAAGAAAATAAATTAAGACCATGGAGAATGTAAAGGGTGGAGGTAGGGAAGAGAAAAATGAAGACAGTCCATCAAGAAACAGGTCAAGTGGAATTCAGCAATGGCTTAGCCAAGAACAGAGGGCATGAAGAGAGGAGATACTAGGGCAGGTGTGTAACGGTCATTTTATTAGCATTTCTGTTTTCCTCCATCTTCTCAAGTGCTCCCTCCTCCATCTCTTTTACAGGCACCTCTATCACCACACAATCTCTAACGACGAAAGAACATCAGAAAGGGTTCCATTCTGGATCCTACACTCTGCTTACTGTACCCACCAGGTCGTCTGATCCTTTATTCTAAACTGTATTCATCTGTCCTCTTTTGCCACAGAAGTCTATGTAGCAAAGCACACTAAAGCACAATGGCTCTAAGCACTTAACATGTATTTGGCATGTAATTGCAAATTAGCTTCGTAGTCCTGCTGGCACTGCTCCTAGACTGGGTCCTGGTTTTGATATGCAGGCTGGTTTTCTCGAGGGTTCTTTAGTATCTGGGATTACAGGTGTGCACCACCATATTTGTGTGTCTTGTAAGTACCTGACTGGGTGCGGTCAGCTGAACCCAGGCACGTTTTAATGAATAAGACAAAAGTCAAGAGCAAACCATACCAAATGCTTACGCATCCAAAGGCTCCTGATTGCATCTTGTAGAATGCTATGTGAGAAATGTAGACAAACACATCTGTGTCCTTCCGTAATGTCAGCCTGGGGAGACTAACAATAAATCCACAAGGTATGGCAGCGGTATTGCCAAGTTTTCCGTGGAGCCCTCAGTTCCTTGTAACCAACCTTGCTAGGCAAACAGTTTTGTTTGCTTCCATCTTAATGGTTAAAATTAGCACTCAGGTCACACAGTAAAAATATCTTTATTTACATATAGATAAATGGATGGCTAGATGGCTAGATGTGAACATTACAGAAGGGATACACAGGATTAAAGAGGCCATAGCAGAGTTCCAGGGGTTTCACAGAAGCTGCATACAGGTAGAAGGGGAATAGGATAGAGGTGCAGAATGATAGAGGTGCTGAGTCTCTGTTGTAGGAGGTGTCAGATAATTCGTCCCACTGGGAGTCTGCTAAAGGTACTGCTATAGAGTCAAGGGCTAACCCATACTTCTGGGAGAAGTGGAACACAGTCTGTAGAGGTGAGGGTCAGGATCAGACTAAACAGATGAACTCTCTCTCTCTCTCTCTCTCTCTCTCTCTCTCTCTCTCTCTCTCTCTCTCTCTCACACACACACACACACACACACACACACACACAGTGGTTAGATGATGGCTGGGTGAACCTTTCACCATCAGTGTTGAGAGTCTTCCTCTTCAACCTATGACTCCAGCCGCATATATGGCAGAGGATGGCCTCGATGGCATCAATGGGAGGAGAGGCCCTTGGGCATGAGTGTGTTCAATGCCCCAGTATAGGGGAATGCCAGGATGGACAGGTGGGAGTGGGTGGGTCGGTCAGGAGCACCCTCATAGAGGCAGAGAGGGGGGGATGGGGTAGAGGGCTTCCAAAGGGGGAAAACATTTGAAATGTAAATAAAGAATATATCCAATTAAAAAAAAATTTTTAAAGAGTCTTCCTCTTCAAGGGGTCCAAATGAGGATGTTACACCCTTTTCTCCAACTAGTCCCGGGCCTGTTTTGCCTGGAATGTTTTAATGTGCTCCTTTGTTCTACAGTCTGGTTTGTTTATAAAGTGGCATCCTTTCTATTATAGGAAAGAGCTGTTAGCCTGTGTATCCTGGGTGGTGGTGCTGGACAGCACTGCTTTATGTGCCCACAAGGACGCACTGGCATCCGCTTCTGCACTCAAACTGGAGCCAAATGATGTTGGTAAAATGGAGTCTCTCAAAGCAAGAGGAGTCTGAGAAAGAAAAAAAACCCACTGGCACAGCCTGATCAAACACTGCACATCATTCCTTAGCATCCTGCAGGGCACAGGTGAGCAAGCACTGCAATATGATAAGGAAATGCTATAGATCCAAGGGAAAGATGAAAAAGTGAAACCGTTTTCAAAACAATCCACATCCATTTGTGAAAACCCCCAATTTAGATATATAGATCCAAATTCCTTCCTCTACTCTAGACATGTATATTCAATAATTTAGGGAACAGCCCACTTGCAGACTCCATTTTATTTAAAGCGTATTTAACATTGAATTTTTATCTTCTTTCAAAATCTGCCCTTCTGACACTTTTTTTTAATACAATATGACAATGGTATCCATTGTGACTCAAGCCAGGTACCTGAAAGTAGTCCTGGACATTTTTCTCTCCGACAAGATCCACAAATTCTATCTTCAAAATACCTCATTTTTATCTTCTCTTCATCCTTCTTCCAAGTTGTTTTTATCTCTTCTAAAAACCTAAAAATATATCATTTATCTTTGACGTAAAATCTCAAATCTTTCTCAAGATATTCAGTCCGGCCTCCCGTGATGCTCATTACAGTGTCCAGTGTCAGGAACACACAAAGATGCACATGCATTGATGTCTTCTCTTTCTTTCTTCTCTCTCTCTCTCTCTCTCTCTCTCTCTCTCTCTCTCTCTCTCTCTCTCTCTCTCTCCCTTCCTCTCTCCTTCTGTTCCCCTTTCTCTGCCTCTACCCCCTCCTCCAGGTCCCAAATAAACCCCCCTTTATACTAGGCCTGTCACATGGGTTGGTTGTTCTGGGGGACACCTTGGCAGGACCAGTTGAAGCACTACTTTCCACCACCTCTGCCACCACTGCTACCACTGCCACTACCACCCCTGCTCCTTTTATAAAACGCCAAAGAAATTTCTTGTGATCTTCATTATCATTCAAATAAGAGCCAGTGAAATGGCTCAATGGGTAAAAGCACTTACCACCAAGCCTTATGACCTGCATTCAATCCCCAAGCCAGGTCACACGTGGTGAAAATAGAGAATATTTCCCCTCACCACACACACACACACACACACACACACACACACACACACACACACGAGCATAACTTTCGAGAGATAATAAAAGTCTAACCCTTGACAAATGGAAGTAGGTGAGGCTACAGTTGTGCCACTTCTGTATACAGAAAAAAGAAAGTGACATCATCGGTTACAAAGGGGGGAGGGGACATGGAACAGATTATTCTTTTCTAGATTGGGGTCCTAAATAGTGGAATCCTCTTCACCTGGACCCTTACGTATGTCTACTCATATTTATCCCCAATTGTAGTGAACGGGTTGAAAAACTGGTATTTTTTATGTGTCTATGTGATGTCTATTGTAAAATATTCACTCATTTTATCTCCCTAGACCGTATAATGTGGGTAGCATTATGGAAGGTGTTAATGAGTACTTACTAAAGCCGAATTTTAAATTGTAATTGTGATCTGACTGTTAAGGTCGATATTCCACCAAAAGTTTCTGCCTTGCAGCTCCTCCCCTGCTAAATGACCTAGCATTTAGGTTATTAGCAAAACTTAGGCCGGTTAGACTCAGTCATGTTGGTTTAAAGTAGCTGTCCAGGGATACTTGGGAATTATTTGTTGGGTCTGTGGTAGGAAACAATTTTACAGTATTAAATTACATTACTATGGATTTAGAAGTGAATTACACTGGATTCTTCCTGTTTAGCCTTTTATTTTAGCTGAGATGTCATCAAAGTTAGGATCTATGTTTAAATTTTTGAATATCCCGCACAGAATAAACCAAGCCCTGGAGTTGCAAGTCAAAAGAAAAACAAAAAACTTAGGCTGGCAGTTTTTTAAACCCTCATCCTCAGAATTACATTATTCGTTAAACTCACTAATCCAAAACTAAAGAAATCAATAGAGGCCGTCGGACATTTGTGTTTTTAAGAAAGCAGCTGCCAGGCCAGTGGCTCTGCGGCCTGATATCTGTGCATGAAACGAAAACTCGAGGCTTTGTGCCATTGTCATCCTCCTTGTTGAAAATCAGCAGCACTCAGCTTGCGTAGATTTGCGAGGATAACTAAATTTGTCTGCAGTGCCGCCCCGTAGTAGTCCTCAGCCACAGAGCAGCACCGAGCATGCGCTCCGTACCGGGACCTTAGGGCGGGCCTCTGCCTGTAAATCTCCGACTTCCGGCTTCTCCCGCGGAGATCCCTTGGGCTCCGCCCACTTATCACGGACCAATCGAATGTAAGATTGCTGGAGCTGTGGACCAATGCTTAGGGCTGTCTTTCATCGGGGCCCTCAGTTTGAAACTGTCAAGTGGCTGCTAGGGAGCCGCTGTGCTTGCTGTGGTTGCGGCGACGGCCACGCCGGCTGTCGCGACGAGTCGGGAGCCGGGGTTTGGCCGAGACGGTGGATCCCGGTGGCGGCGCCCAGGATATCGGTTCCTCCCTGTCAGGGTTGGGAGCATCGTCCCTGGAGGTGTCCACAAGTGATGCGAACTAAGTAGGTCCTGTTCTTTAGGACGTGGGGACATAGCCAAACAGAACGTTGTTTTTTTTATTAAGAAAGAATTAGATTTAAATGGACTGGAGGATGGTGGAAGAAAACTTGGAAGGGCCTGGCCCTCGCCCTCTCTTTGCGTGCAGTTAGGACGGGAGAAGTCACCTTGCGCCAGCTACACGTTGGTTCGTTCTCGGCCTCTTAGAGGTTGCATTTGAATTCCCGGAGTCCGCTTTTCAGTTAAGTTGTACCTGTAGCAAAGAGAATCATTCAGTGTGTCTTGTGGTGTCAGCTTAGGTTAAAAAATGCAGAGAATGTAGTGCAATGGTGCCTGTCACCCACTAAAGCATCATTCTTCTGAACCCAGAAGCTGGAGAAATGCTACTGTTTTCGTCTCTCACCGTTAATTCTTATGCCTGTTTGCAAAGAGCGGGGTAAATGGCAGATAACGTATTTTCCAAAAGTCCGATCGTTTTCTGACCGCAATATGTATTTAAGAAACAATGTTGACGTCTAATCACACCAGCTCATTTGATACTAAAATAATCCACAATTCCCAACTCTGGTTGCCTACCAGGACTGCAAACAAGCCATAAGGGAAGATGTAATTAAAATTAAAAAGGATCAAATTACCACAGTGGTTGATTTGAGACTAGTGAAGTGTTCATTCCTCGATGCAGATCCATGCCTATTTTATCTTTCCGGCATGGCTTAATGAAAGACAGTCACAGCTCAGACTGTTTACTTATCCTCTGGAACCATACAAATGCTGAAGAAAAGAGAAATTAATTCCCTTTGCACAATCTGGCTGCAACCTGGCTTTCTATTCTGTGGTTTTCCCTGCATCTCTCCCTTCTTCTTCAGTGTCTTTATCTCAATTGTTTTCTTAGCAAACTATAATTGAGGCCTACTCCAGGAGCAGCTGGAACTGTTGGCAGCTTTCTGATCTGCATGCTGGGGGCCTTCCTTACCCCCTTTTGGCCAGTGACCCTCATACTGCTCTGCACACAATTCTGGTGTTCTGGCTGCCTCCCGTCTTTTTCCTGACTCTTCACAGTTCCTTAAAAGCTAGCAGTTTTAGGTTCCTCTTCTCACAGCAGTCCTCTGTTAGGATTATGAACTCCTTTGAAATCATGTTTAAATCTAAAAATCCTTCTAGAAAATACATATGTTTATATTCTAAAAGTGCATGCGGTTGTGTTTGGTCAGCAGGATAACAATTCTTTACCACGGTGGGTGATTCCATTCATCCCCATTTCTTTCCTATTCCCCCAAGAGGTCAGTGCCTCCTCAGTCTAAATCCCCAGCCTATGCTTGTAATACAGGCAAGGCACATCCTAGCCATTGTGAATTCCAGTGCTTGGAGCTGGAAACTGAGTAGCTAATGTAGTCACATAACCGCTATCCTTCTGTAACCACAGTCAGCAGATTGATTCCCAGATCCTGCAGATGCCTACATACAGATACTCAAGAGACCTATATAAAATGGTATAGTAGCCTATGATGTATACCATCCTTCACACTTTAAATTATGTCCAGTTTACATATAACCCTAATACAGTATGAATGCTAGGTAAGTTGTTATTGCACAGAATTGTCTAGGGGATGGCGATAAGAAAAGTCTGTGCATGGTCAAGACCAATGTGATTTTAAGAAATACTTTTGGCCCACAGATGAGTAAATCCATAGACAAGGAGCTGAGGGGTACTGAAGGCTGACTACTGTGTGCCCACAGCTGTACCCGGTGCTCCAGAGGCAACCTCATGCCGATAAAGCTGGCACTGAGCTCGCTGACCTTCCAGTCCCATTGTGCCACAGTCCTTGCTTCGGTGAGTAGTAGTATGTTTCATCTAGTTCCTTTGGACACAAATCTGGGCACGTCAGTCGTCCCCTTGGATGTTTTAAGTGGTCATTGGTCATGAGCCCGCATTGTCACCACCTTAGCACAACTGCCTCAGAGCCACACCCCAGAGCCCTTGCCAAGGCTGCATTCTGGTTTAAGGACCTCATTTGTCTCCTAGGTTAATACTGAAAAGAACCTTTACTGCTTGGATTCCTACAGCTGGCTCCCGATTGAACTCTATAGTTTTAGAATCCCAATCTGCCCTAAAGCTGTCAGAGTAATATTTCTTTTTTAAAATATCATTTTTTTTAAAAGGCAGTGTTTGGAGATGTAGCTCTGCAGTAAAGGTCTGGTCCTGACTTGCATGGCTGTGTGTGCATTCAATCCTCACCATTGCCAATATAAATAAATAAAAAACAAAGTTGGTCACATCCATTGTTTCAGACATTTAATGTCTTATGTAAAGATTCAGCCTTTTAATATGAAAGGTCATAATTATAATTATGCCTTCTTATTTGATTTGTAGTCAGATTAACCAAGCACCCTAATTCTTTTTCATGTATATGCCATGCCTCTGTGTCTTGGCTTACACAGCTCTCTCTTTATCTTGAGTCTGTCTCTCAGGATGGACCTTCTGTCTTTCAGGTCTCAGTACTGGGGCCATGTTGTCTGACTTACTGGTGTTCAGATAGTTTGAATAGTTATTATTTGCCTTTTAACTTGCACACCTCCATTTTAAATAGTTTTCTTTAGTTAAGACATTTAATGATTTCTCTGTGTATGTCTCAGTATGTTGTAATGTATGAACTTAATTTTCTTAAAGTAATATTCCCCAAATGTAAGCATCTCAGGAAGGGAATTTATTCAAACTCTTAGGCTGTCTTACGTCAGTATGTCACAGGAAAGAATTTGGTCTCTGGGATGTCACCTAAGGCTGAAGAATGGTGACCACATGCTCTTTCCTGAGAGACTCTGCAAGAAATGGTTCTAGAGCATTTTTCTTCAGTCTTTTGTGTATTTAGCACATTTCTTTCAGGGTATTATAGAAACACAAATGTTTGAAGTAAGCCCCTTCTGTGACCCTATGATTTTTGCTGAATATGTCAAGTGGGTGATTTCTTTTAAATGACACAAAAAATACGTGCAAGTTAAAGTGCTGTTGCCCTTCATGATTTGAAAGCTTTGGTGTAAGTATTAGGAGAGAACTAAAGTTAGCTTCTGCTGTTTTACAGTGTTTGCAGAATGTCATCTGATGACGACAAGGGTTCACTTCACGTTGCTCACAGTGACTCTGACCGTTCTGTCTCCACAGACCTTCAGGTAGGAAGACATCTAAAGTTATTGTGACTTTAAAACTTAGAAACCCTGTGTAATGGTGCATGCCTCTAATCCCAGGCAGAGGCAGAGAGAGCTCTAGTTTAAGGCCAGCAGGGTCCACATAGAGAGTTCCAGGACAGTCAGGGCTACATATAGAGAGACCACACTCCCCAAAAAATTAAACAAAGTATTAATTTGTGACAAAACCAGAAGTACATTTTTCATTTACTTATTCCCTTCCCAGTGAAGTGTTTGTGTTTACAACATTATCAACTCTCAGCTAATTTGGGGAGTATATTGATTTAAGTTTTCAGAAAATAGGCATGAACTGTTCAAAAGCATTTTCTGCAAAGGCTTTAGCACAGTGAAAAATAAAATTCAGAATTTCGGAACATTTTGTGAAATGTTCTCATTTAACTGCCTCTGCCAAATGCTTTCATTCTTAATGAAAAGTAACAGAATGTCAGCCATCTGAGATTCTTGGGTCCAAGGCTCTCTAATGCTCTGTGCAGTAAGGTTCTTGTTATGGCCACTACATTTGCCATAATCTACATTTGGCATAACTACTGCATTGGCATAATCTGCCACCTTGAGCATGGGCAGTGACTGACGAGTTAGGAGAAATGCTTGGGTAAGAGTGTGTTATTTACATGAGATCCTGAAATCCCACAGGCCATGCTTTCTAACTGTCAGCTGCAGGGCTGTGGAAGAAGTAGATGACCATTTGCCCTGGTCCAACCCTGGGCCTTATTCATTTACATAAAAAAGGAGAAATGGGTGCTCATAGTCAGTTAGCAAGGCTACTGCAGGAGACTTGGAATTCCGTACATTATTTTATTAGGATCAACTCCCATCTAGGTTTACACAGACCTATGAATACCTTGTATCTTATCCCAGTATATCCTGTCAAGTTAAGGTTGCCCTTTTTCTTAATAAATGAAAATTTTGGATTTTCCTTTATTTTAACAACCAGATATGATTTAGGAAAAATTTTAATTTAAGATATATTAACCTTTTTAAAGAATTATAATTTCTTTTGTCAATATAAAAATTAAACATTATGATATGCTACATAAATTTTTTCCTGATACAGACTTTTACTTTGTATCTTCACCCAGGCTAGCTTCAAACCCCTGATCCTCTTCTCACCACTGCTCAGTGCTACAACTACATAGATGCTTGCGTTCACACCTGCTACACTTCCTAAATACCAGGGGACAGGTTAGGGCATCACTAACGAAGAGGAGTTGACTATAGCCTTATGAAAAGGGTTCTGGTGTTAAAGTTTTGTCATCTGACTCTCTTCTGTCACTATATGGGTGTTTGTTTCTCTTCTTCCATGTCATTAATATATACCGCATAAAAAAATTGTATTTCTTTCACCCAATGGTTAATGTGTGTGTGTGTGTGTGTGTGTGTGTGTGTGTGTGTGTGAAACAGAATCCAAGTTGAAACTCAAACCACCTCTCATTGAAATTTCAATTTTCAAACAGAATAGTACAAACTCCTTTTACAAGCAATTTTACTTAAAATTCAATGCTAAACAGAGCTGCAATCATACATATTTATTTTTAAATGCAAATCCATGGCGTTTTCTTCTAACAACAGCAGCAAAAGTAAGCCAGCTGCCTTGGTGAGTGTGAGCTTGAAACCAGGGATGTCAAATGCTTGTGTAGTTGCAGGAGCTCAGCCATCCAGATTGCTTCTGTTGAGTTACATAATAGCATGGAGATCCTGGTGCCTTGTGTGGTGGTGCATACCTGTGATGCCAGTAACTCGGCAGGAAGATGAAGGATTAATAGCAACCTGGGCTACATAGCAAGTCCCAGTCTGGGAATATAGAGAAATCCTGTTGAGAAAAGGAGGGTGGGGTTTTGGGGAAATAGAAAGAGTGAAAAGGCAAAACAGAGAGAAAGAGAGAAAATATTAACTGAGTCTCAATTTAAGTTCTTAAAAGTGATAGTTTTAAATAGCATGTCTTGTCTCATCTTTAGTTAAATTGATATAGAATGTAAGAAAGAAGAGATAGAAAAGAAGTATTATTGAATCACCAACATTTCCTCTTTAAACTTTTAATTATAAATGTCAAAGTCATGCGAGAGCACTCAAAGGACTCAAGCTAAGCAAAAGAGCTAAGCTTTTCTGTATTGTGGTGAGTACATGATTAAGTAGATTTCTTATCACAACAAAGTGGACGTTTGAAAGCAACGTTATAGCTGCTGTAATGCATTGCTGTTCTTGGCTTCTCGTAGGAGGAGTATGAAGAACTGCTTCGCTATGCTGTTGTGAATCCAAATGTTGAATCCAGTGCTTCACAGCCATCTCACCTTAAAGGAGAAGTGGCACCGGATAGATTCCCTACGCTAGCTGGTATGCTTCACCACCCGGTTACATACAGTTGTCAAGATACCACTTAAGGTCCTGAGTCTGCTGGTGATGCTGGCTTGACTCTGGAAATGCCCCTTACCATCAATGGGTTCTTCTCGGTCCATGGTGTAAAGCAGTATAATGTGGGGCCTGCCTTATGTTTTACTGTCATTCCTGGCTCTTTTGACAGCTGGATTTTTATTTAAACTGCAGTTGACTTTTAACTTTATGAAAAGTAATAAAATCAGAGCAACACAGTATCTCTTTACCCAGGTTCTAGAAATTCCGTACTCAAATCCTCAAGCTTACATGGCAAGCACTTTGCCTACTGACTTCTCTTCCCAGCCCTTGCCTGTTTATATTTATCAGTCTGCAGCACTTTAGTTTGCTCAGTAGGAATTGGACATTAAGGTACTCAATGTAGAGCCTGGCAGTGGTGGTGCACGCCTTTAATCATAGGATAGATAAATATGCACGTATATTATAGATATAGAGCTACCATAGGACCCAGCTGTCCTCCCTAGACACACACTCAGGGACACGAGAGCTGGCATAAAATACGTGTACGTCCATGTTTATTGCAGCATAGAGTCAGTCTAATCGCCCTACAGAGGATGAGTGGTCAGTCATCAGTGGAATCATCAACCTAAGCAAAGCAACCCAGGCTCAGAAAGACAGAGAGTGCATGTGTTTCCACATGTGTGGAATGTGGATTTTTTTTTTTTAATGTTCTTAAGACATAAAAGTAGAAGGGGTACTATTTACATGGAAAAGGACCCAGAGGTACAGGGGAAACAGAATAAGAAAGGGTTAGTATGTTATCTGCATACATGAATATGTCACAAGGAAGCCATTGTACACATAGTACATACACACGTTTTCTTTTAAGTAGTTTAATTTTAAATCTTTGGGGGGGGGGGGTCTGAACAAATGGCTCAACAGTTAAGAGCACTGACTGCTCTTCCAGAGGTCCTGAGTTCAATTCCCAGCAACCACATGGAGGCTCACAACCACCTGTAATAAGATCTGATGCCCTCTTCTGGTGTGTCTGAAGATAGCTACAGTGTACTCACATACATTAAATAAATAAAATCTTTAAAAAACAAAAAACAAAAAAAACAACTTTTTTTTTTTTGGACAGGAAATAACCCTTTAAGAGACACTGAACTGGAAGTGGGAAAAGGATCTGATTTAAATATTTCAAGCCATTCAAAATCAGGTAGGATGACTTTTCCTTAGTTTTTTTTTTCATTAATTACAGTATATTAGCAAGAATAACTCACCATATTACTTAACCAGACTTTTAAAATGCTATTGTTGCTAACTTAAGTGATAATATTAAAAACAATTCACAACATTCCAAAATGATGCAGCTAAGTTAGTAATTACAGCGCATGACATCCTTTACAATGCCGTTAGAAAGAAGATAGTCTTAATAAAGATTTAGTGAGATATTAGTTAGTTCAGCCAATTAATACGTCCTTCAAAAGCTATGTACTGCTCCCCAACATTCAGGCGTATGTATCTACCAATTTAATGATCTATGTCATATACTTATAGTGATAAAATGCGTAATGATATAATGATCTATGTCATATATTTAAAGTGATAAAATGTTCATTTTTAGCTTGAATTTATTCTAAAGTAAATCATTGATACTGACTATAACATAAAAGTAATGTATTCTTTTTACAGTTAGGAAGCAATGGCAGAGATGACTGATGGAAATAAGGCTGCTAACTAGTCTAGACTGTTGCGGCCGTGTTGAGTCAGAGATGTGCAGAGAGAGGCTGGTGGGGAAGAGGAGACTTTGAAGCTCACTAGAACCAGCTTCAAGCTTTTTACTTTACATGGTATAAATGTAAACAATAGCAATGGGATACTTTCCTTGCCCTACAGTGTGGCATTATTAATGCGAATGTGACTGTGGCTGATCACACTCAGTTCGGGCTTGTCCAGGATATATGACACATCTGTGTTTGCCATAGGAGTTGTTTGTGAAAGATGGAAGGGGTGTAGAAGGCATCCCATGCCTGTCAACCCTCAGTCAATGACAGCACTAATATCCAAAATGCCCATGCTGAAGTATATATACCTCAAGAGTAATTTCTCTGTTTTTTTTTTTTTCTTGGCTTCCAGAGTTGACAGAGATCTTATACATTACTTTTGACATAATCTTTTGACATTACTCTGCCAGTTAGATGACTTCCATCTGACCTGACGGCTGTTTGATTGCTCTGCTTTTCTTGTAGGCTCACCCAGGAAGCCATCTCATCCAGTCATGGACTTTTTCAGCTCACGTGTTTTAGGTGACTCTTCCTCACCAGCCTCTCTTTCTACTCGGACAGATGCCCATGAAATAATTGGGGGGGAACATCTTGTCTCTGATGAAAATTTTCAGAAATTGGAGAATATACTTGACATCTGGAGTTCAGGTCTTAAGGTATTACAGTTCTTAGTTGCAGTATGCTTTATATTCTGACACTTGAGCCTAGTCTCTCTTTGTTTGCTTGCCTTTTACTTCCTTCCTTCCTTCCTTCCTTCCTTCCTTTCTTTCTTAATGTTTTCTAGTAAATAAAAACCTAAACAACAACAACCCAAAAAAACCCTAAACCTTTGGGTTCCTGGGATGATCAATCTTAGAATCTTGAATGCATATATGAGCTGCCTCAGTGTCTTGTTAAACTGTGGCTTGGTACTCAGTATGTTTTAGTAGGGCCTACAATTACATATTTGCTACACACTTAGGTAATATTACAGGTTTCTTAACCATACTTAAGAGTTGTAAGATTTACAGAGTTGCTAGGATACTGTATGTCCCACCACATTTTCATCTGTTTTAAAGAGCATCCTGATAACCTACAGCAGTGACTGCCATTGCCGCAGTCTCTTTAGAGCCTAGTGAGGACATAGGGGCTTAGGAGGGTCGCACACCTGGAATCCCAGTTGTCTGGGAAGCTGGGATGGGAGGACCTTTTATGTATAAAAATATGTACTTTACTGATATATATTAATTTTATAGCAGCCACATATATGTCTGATTAATCTGTAAAACTATTTTTGGTTGGTGATGTTAATACCTGCCAATAATCAGCATTACAGAAATGTCACTATTAAAACACAGTATCAAAAAGTGATTTTTGCTAATATTTTTAATGGAATAGGCTGGAGAGGTGGTTCTGTGGCTAACAGCAAGAATGCTGTTGCAGAGGACTGGGGTTCCGTTCCCAGCACCGTGTCAGTGCGCCACAGCCTCTGGTCTTGTGGGCACCTGCTCTCATGTTCATATACCCAGAGACTTACACATCATTAAAATCAAATTTAATTAAAGTAATATGATTTAACTATTCTAAAAACTGAGAAAATGAACTTTTCCAAAGCACGTAGTTATACATTTATATCCATGGAAAATTGCAATCATATGAATTCTGTGACACGGTTTCCTGTTATTTGAAACTATAACTCTGAAAATACTCTGGTAGCAGTTTCTACCATCCTCCCCTGGGCTTCACGCTATTTGTGAAAGAGTGGAATATCAGTGTGATAATAGTGGAAACTATTGCAGGATTGTGCAGCGGGCCGTTAACCTCGTCTACGCTGAGTTAACCATGTGTGTGATTGAAGGGTTTTGCTGTTTCTAGGTGATCAGTGATTGCTTGTCCTTTTACTCACACCAGGCAACAGCACTAAAGGGCTTAGCACTTTGTTGTAAGACAACCATTGCAATAACTTGTTTTGGAGGAAACTTCAGTTTCATGGTTTCAAATTCCCCTCTAAATCTTCCAGTCATCAGCCTCAGCTTAGCCCATATTACTCTATTTCTCCACCTGCTCCATTTTTATTTGAATTTCTTTTGAGATTTTTTTTTTTTAATTTTACATGTAGGGATGTTTAGCCTCGGTGTATGAAAGTGCATCACATGCTTTCAGTGCCCAGGAGGCCAGAAGAGGGTATGAGATCTCTTAGGGCTAGCAGTGTAGATGCTAGCCACCATTTGAGTGTTAGGGATTGCACCCAGGTCCTCTAGAAGAGCGGTTCTCTTAACCGCTGAGCTGTCTCTGCAGAACCACCTCATGTGTTTTAGTATGGACATTTAAGTCTGTGGCTACACAAAGGAATTTTGTGATTTCATACAAAGTAACATAAAATGGGGAAAAAAACTAAGTCCCCTGGTATAGCGAATGAGCCGAGAAGAACCACAGCTGTTGCTGTAAGACAACCACTGCAAACATCATTTATTAGTTGTGTGGTGGTTCTTTTAATAGCCCTTGTGTTGACCTGATCCTTTTAATGTTTCTCATTTTCAGTTTAACTTAAAAAGTTGTTTGAAAGAACAAATTACTTATTTTCGCTACGTCTTCTTTTCAGACGAACGTTTTATCTGAGGTAAGTAAGTGGAGACTGAACTTTATTGACTGGCACCGAATGGAGATGAAAAAAGAGAAGGAAAAGCATGCGGTGACTGTGAAGCAGCTGTCAAACCAGATCGCTGACCTGAAGGAGCTGCAGAAAACCTTTGAGATCTCCATCGGGAGAAAGGATGAGGTCCTCTTTTCTATGCCTCCCCTTGAGTGAGACTCAGCAGAGGTCCCAGTGGAAATACAGTTCTGACAGCTAATGATTATCTGCTCCTATAAGACAGAGAGAGAAACTCCTCGCGCACAGCCCCAGGTTTATTCCTAGTAGACACGAGTGTAGTAGGGGTTTGGTTTACCTTGCCCTCACGCTCTGGCATTTCCTGATGCTTTAAGAGCCCACTCAAAGTAGACATAGTAGGTTTTTCTTCCAGATTATTTTTGTAACTGTCTTAACATCAAGGAGCCAGCATTACCTACATTCTTAACCATCCTTGTGGATGACAGTAAGCATTTCAAATCCTACCAGTTCAAACTGATTTGAGGTTTTGTGCCTCAGACTTTAAGCACATCTCACACCTTAAGAAAAATGCGGGCAGTGAATCTGTACCCTGCTGACTCCCGTCTGACGGTGGATGAGGGTGTGCTAGATTGCACATAAGGCCTCAGGAAGCACCAGTGTGCCAGTGTTTAATGAATCAGATAAAAGGTTTGTTATTGCTTGATTTTTTTGAGATAGAGTCTCACTGTGTAGCCTAGACTGACTGGCCTCTAACTTAGTGTGTATGTAGCCCAGGCTAACCTCTAAGCAGGAAGTCCTCCTGATAGTCTCCCAACCTCTGGGATTACAGACATAATCCACGCAGGCAAGATGGCGTTTTTTCCAGTGTACATTGTTCATGCTCTTTACTGGTGTAGTATGAAATCAAACATTTTGTGTAGTTTGTTTTATTTAAAACTGTCATTTTTTCTATTATCTTCAAAAGTGTTCTAATTTCATACCAAATGAGTATGCTTATGTTATACTTACAAAAATGAATAAACTAAGTAGCCATATATACCATCCACCTTAAGATAAAGAATGCAACAGACAATGTAGAATGCCCTTTTCTATTTTGAAAAAGCAAACAAGGCTGCATGGTATGTATGCCTGTAATCTTTGTAAATAAGAGATAGAGGTAAGAAGATTCACAGGTTCGAGGCCAGCTGGGAACACAGCAAGACTCCTGTCTGACAGGGAAGCAGCAAAGTAGCACCAAGTGCCCTGTAGTGCACGTGGTTCCCTGGGCTCTGTCAGGGCACCTCGTTTCAGGTGCACGTCACACTCACTCGGGTCTTTGAAAGAAAGAATTGTCTTACGAATTAAGTGCTTTTTTGAGGATAGTAATAATGTCACTCAAGAAAAATCATTAAAACAGAACTACAGCTCTTATAAATTTGTTCATACCATAGAATAATTAGATACTGAGAAACTTCTATATCCAAGGTAGTAACAAGGACTAGAAAAACATTCCAAACCATGCTCCTTTCACAAGTCAAATAAGTAAAAAGTTTCTCTATATGTAACAAAACTTTTAAGTTTTGTTATCAAGCACAGTTATCTTCCTGAGTTAAATGTTAATAAGTATCTTAATTTTCATGCATGTAAACTTTATTGGGGAGTAACAAGATAAACACACAGTGAAGATTTCCTTCCCTTTTCCCCATCATTCATTGATTCTTATCACATTCACATGGGAAACAAGGTCTTTGTCATAACAGTCTGTGCTGAGCATGGTAGCATGTGCCTTCAAGCCCAGCACTCAGGACTCTGAGGTAGGAGGAGGATCTCAAGTTCCAGTCCAGCCTAAGCTACATAGTGAGACAGTGTTTCAGAGATTGGGGGAGGGGGGAATTGATGAATAGATACCTATAATTATTCTCTATAACGTTTTGACATGAGAAAATCACTTTCTGAATATGAATAAACTGAGCTGCCAGGCACCATCAAGCTCAAGAGAGACTAAAACATCTAAGGCTATGTGCCCTTTCCACAAGTCAGTTGCTGCTGTCATAGTACTACACTCACTGGGTTAATTACTGCTTACAGGTGATTTCCAACTTGTCTCGTGCCATAGGCAAGCAAAAGGAAAGGATAGAGTTAATGAAAAGCTTCTTCCGCTGGAGAATTGGCCATGTCAAATCTAGACAGGAAGTAAGTATGAGAAAGACAACTGCTGTCACATGTCAGACTCTCGGGTGACATACAAGAACGCTTGTCAAACTCAAAGATTTGTTTGCTAGTGAGTCAGTATAAATTAGGTCATATTGTTCTCTGGTTTCAAAGGAATTTGATTTTAGTGCGGTTTATAAAAATATCTCTCAGATTATATTGACTTGGGACATACATATTATGACAGAAAAGCCTTTTGCTTCTTCATAGTAGTTTAATAAGGATTGTACCTAACTTATAAAAGCCCTGGTAATGAAACTCTTTGTCAAACTTGACATTGGAAGCAGTTATTTGGAAAAAAAAATTTATATCTTAAACAGGTCATTTGCTTCCTATGTTATTTCTACTTCTGACATATCTAATTAAGGACAGCAGCGTGTATGTGCAGTCTCGGCTACGCAGGGAGTATACACTGAGCCCAGTGTAGGAGCCCAGCCTGAGCAACGAAGCAAGAGGCTGGCTCAAAAAGAAGTGCTGGTGATAGTAAGTGCCTAAGCATAGCCTCCTCCTAGACAAGCACTACCTATTGACACATGAAGTGACACCGGTGTGGTTGTTAGTGTAGTGCCTCCTGTAGGCAGACATTTGTGCAACCTACTTTTAGTAAGGGGTCAACCTCTCCTCTAGCCCAGCGTCTAGCAGAGCCAGTGGACTTCCCACCATGTGATTTTGTTACACTGCCCTGGGGAATGGTTCTGAGATTGTTCTGCATGTTGTTTTTGTTCAGATTTATGAAGGTAAACTGGCTGACCAGTACTTTCAGAGAACTTTGCTGAAAAAAGTCTGGAAGGGCTGGCGCTCTGTGGTACAGAGGCAGTGGAAAGATGTGGTGGAACGTGCGTGCCAAGCAAGGGCTGAAGAAGTATGTGTGCAGATCTCCAATGATTATGAAGCCAAACTTGCTATGGTAAGCTACTTTTTAAGATTTCTACTTTGCACACTGAAATGTATAAACTCACTATTAGCTTGACTGACTTTTAGTGTTTATATATAGCCAAGAACAAAAATTTAGAGATTTTTATCTTTATTTTAAATAAACCATACTCCTATATAAGTTTGATATAACATAAAAGTATGTAAATTGAATTATTTTTCTCTGTTTTCAATAATAAAACTATCATTGTTTCCATAGGGAATCACTTAGATCATGAAGGGAGGGAAAAATAGACATTTGGAGTACAAAGGCCTCTTGAAGTTATATTAAAAGGAAAAAACATTCTTATAATACAAATAATATTGAAATAATTTTGGAGAGCTAGAGAGATGTCTCAGTTAACAAACTGCTTACCTTATGAGCATGAGAACCCAGTTCAATTCTCAGAGTCTAGTTTTTTACAAAGCTGGGTTCAGTGTTGCACTCTTGTAAGCCCAGCACTAGAGAGGCAGAGACAGGAGGCTCCTGGCAGTGAGAAGCCTGACTCATAAAACAGAGTGGACAGACAGTAGCAGAAGAAAACACCTGAGGTTGACCTCTGACCTCCACATGCACAAACATATGCACACGTGCATCCACACAAACATGTACAAACATATACAAAATGAATAAATTGTATAATATATATATAATTTCTGCCAGTCAGTGGCATACAGAAAAGATTTGGTCTTTCTATGTTTAACCTATGGGAAAGTGTTACCAAAATTCACTATGTACTTTAAATTTTGAAAATAGCATTGACTTTTCCAAAATTCTGTTAATTTTACTAGAATTTTAGTTAGTTTTTTCCTCTCAAAGGAATGTGACTTGTATAAATATATCTTATTAAATGTCCTATATAAATGGTGTGTAGTTTTTAAAAGCGTGGCATTTTTGCTGGGCATTGTAGCACATACCTATAATCTGAGCACTTGGGAAGCAGAGAGGACAATCTTAAGGTCTACACAGCAGGCAGAGGCCAGCCTGAGCCACATAGTGCCCTGTCTCAAAAAACTTAATAAATAAGTAGATAGCTAGCAAAGTCTAACTTTGGTAATTTTTGACAATAATCATCTCTCTTGTGTTTCATTCCCCCCAATGCACACATGTACTTTTTATAATTCTTCAGTTATCTGGAGCTTTGGAAAATGCAAAGGCCGAGATTCAAAAAATGCAGCAGGAAAAAGACCATTTTGAAGACTCCATGAAGAAAGCGTTCATGCGGGGAGTGTGTGCATTAAATCTGGAGGCCATGACCATATTTCAGAACAAAAATGAGGCAGGTGAGTGACTCATGGAAGGTTCTCTGCTTAGTTCCAAAAGGAATTTGAGGGGCTATCAGTGACTGACTGGTTGGGTCTGTACTGCTAAGACTGTGCAATGGTGTGTCTTGTCCTTACGCCCTCCCATTTGTGGCTTTATAGGTCATACTCAGCTCGAAAGAGTTACCCTACTCATTGTTCTTGTGCTTTAGAGCTGATGGTAGCTCTTGACACTTGGTTCAGTTAGTAGTAAAAAAGTGAGAAAGGCGTAAAGAGAGAAGTGTCAGTAAACTTAACAGCTACCTGTGACTAGAAACTTCATGAATGAGGCCACCTCAGCAAGAGCCGCTCACCTGCCTGTTTATACCTGACCTTTTCACCGTTTTAAGTCATGGATATGCAAGGTGGCTTTTTGCCAAAAACGTGTTAAACCTGTGGTGGGGACAGTGTTTTGTATGTGTATAGTTTTCAAATTATAAGAGGTGTTTTATGTGGAGTAGCTGCTATCACCAGTTGGAAGGATCTTGGAACTGTAAGTATTGTTAAACTTTAACAAGGGAACAATTACTGTGCATAATATGCAGATAGCAGCCAGGCATCTGATAGAGTCTTGAAATGCAATGTCTCCCTCAGTATCTAGAACATCACACAGCGTTTTCAAACTCAGATGGTCCAAGGGAAACTAGCAGAATTAAAACTCGGGGGGGGGGGGCATCAGAAAATAGGTGAAGCTCCTTGTCCTACCTTTTGGAAGTTGACTGCATCCACTCCCTAGATCAGGGAGGAGGTCCCTTTGTGAGAGCGCATCCCTGCAGTTAGTTAAGCAGGCAGGTGGTTTTGTTCATAATTTGTGTCTTCATGGAGGAACTCATTTCTTTGACTTATAACTTGCTAATGTCATGAATGAAAACAACCTGGTTTTGTCAAAATGGAAGTAATGAATGGATAGGGAGGATATTGACATGAGAAAAATGGATGCAAAGCTCTAATTGGAGGCCATATTTGAGGATGGCTGTGTAAAGCAGGAAGAGCTGGGTAGGCCCTCTCACCTGGGTGACCACATACACTCCTGCAGAAGGTATGTTTCCACGGCAGTGCACTATACACTAGCTGGGTTCCAGTGGAGCACTCTTGAGTCTTACCTTTACATAAGGAAGAACATTCGTTAGCTTTCCCATGGGGAAGCTTTCGCCTCCTCTAAAGTCAATAGTGGTTGATACTGACATCAACCAGTTAATGATACTGATGCTATTAAGTGAACAGTGAACCTCCAAGATGACCAGTATCTGCATTTTCATTAGAACTACGTTTAGCCATTAGTCTTTTCCTTGTTTGGAGGGTAGTAGTCTTAGTTTGCGTTGCTGTTAATTGATAGATTTGTGATTTATAGGGATAGACTTCACAAATAATAAAAAGGAAGAGAGTGGCCCTGGTGGTCCAGGAAGAGAACCTTCTGCTCACTTGGATATGTCATCATCCACGATGCCGTCAGCAGGTCCCTCACAGCTGCTGCCCTCTGGAACATTAGCAGCAGGAGTATCCAGTGCCACTGCCTTTCCCTCCGCTGCTTCCCTGACCTCGGCCGGCGCTACATCCGCCTCTTCTGGTCACGTTCCCATCTCTATTCTTAGTGCAGGATCCGCAGCTACTCCTGCCCCAGAGGAAGCGGTCAGTACGGTTTGGGCATGCGGGTCGTGTTGGTGGGCTTGGGCTTTGTATTCCTTGTTTGCTCGTTTTGTGTATGTGGTACCAGTCAAGCCCTCATCTCCCCAGTGCCGTGAGTGGAATACAGAGGGGAAAGTCAGTGTGAGACAGCCAACCCTCAGAAAAGTACTCAAAGCAAAGTGACCAAAACATTGATGTGTAGTGGAAACTAATCTAAAAACACTGTTACAGAAGTGATTTTCATTTTGTATTTTTAAAACTAGTCAGGAAAATTAGGTTTTGTTTGGGAAACAGACTTATCACTCACTAGCAATTGCATCTCTGTTAGGTGTTAATTTTAGCCCACAGTTAAATAAGGGGAGGAAAAGCTTAGGGAGGAGGGTCGAACAGGGCTGGAGAGTATGTGTGAAACTGTATATTTGAGGTAGTTAATGAAGCTGTTGACAGAGCCCATCATGGCTGTGACTGAGAGAGAACAGAGTACCGGCAGCCATCCACAAACTTGTCTGACTCAACTCTGCAGCCTCCTCTCTGCCCAGTGCTGCTCTCACACAAAGGCACGTGATGTCCTGAAGCTCCTGAGACAACTGTCTTCCTCCTCTCCATCGTTCTAGCCAGTGATTAACAGAAAAGATGGCAGGAGGGATTTTAGAGCTCTCTCGCTCTCTTTCTCTCTCACTTTATGATGGAGAGGGCTCAGAGACTGAGACACACAGACTCATTCACCCCAGGCTGGCAGCTTTGCAACCGTTTTCTGCATCAGCCTCCCTAGTGCCGAGGTTACAGGTGTGAACAGCAGCTTTCAGCTTTGCTGTACATCTTAAACCTGGCAGGTCATGACTAGGCACTGCACTCTGGAGAGCGCTCCATAAGGGACAAGAACAGAGCTGGCCAGACAATTGGTTAGAGCAGTCTTCTAGCTCTCTTGAATTTCCTTTTAGAGCTACTAATTTTAGAGAAAAATATGCTGAGATCTGCTGCTTGTCGTGTTTGCTCTTGCCTGAAGTTAAAGTACATAGCACATGCGCATATAGTAAAAGAAATCTCAATGTGTGGAGGAGTTTTAACTCAGAAATAAGACTAAAATTCAACCCTGACATATGTTCAGCTGTGTTTATTTTCCAGGATTATACATTCTAAAGTGCAATCCTATGTAGATTATCTCATTTAAATAAACACAGTAGGAGTTTATTTAAATTTCTGACTTGCCATTCATGTTTCATATCCAGATAACATACGTAAAGCTAGACTTTTTAGAATCTCCTTAAACCAGGACTACCTCAGAGTCTGCATTTACACCTGACCCTGTGGGCACATGAGTGAGCTTGCTCACTGTCCTAATGTCACTCACAGATGATTCTGAAGGTTTCAAAACATGAAAAACATAGTATTGTGTAGACAGCCTTTCCCATTTGTGCCCACACACGCACACACTGCACCCACACATAACTCCAGTTGTGGTATCTGTGGGCATCAGACTTTGTGTCAGTCTTTGTTCATATTTGTGTATGTGGTACTAATGACCTAAGCCAGCCAAGCTTTCGTCTCCCAGCACGGTCAGTGGACTTGGAGAAGATGGAGAAAAAAGTCAGTATGAACACAGTCAGAGCTTCTAAGACCTCACAGCAAGCACGGGGCTGCACCAGGCTGCACCAGGTCCTTAGCTTCCAGTTTAGTGGTTGGTTGGTTGGTTTGTTAGTTTGTTTTGGCTTTGGGGGTTCTGTTTTATTTGGTTTGAATTTTTTATTTTGTTTTGTTTTGGTGTTTAGTTGGTTGGCTGGTTTGGTTTTTCAAGACAAGATTTCTCTGTGCAACCCTGGTTGTCCTGGAATGAGCTCTGTTGACCAGGCTGGTTCCTGAGTATGTGCACAAGTGGGTCTCTGGTTCTTCTGCCTTCTCTTGGGCTCTTTTCCTTCTGTTTATTTGTTTTGTTTAACTCTAATGTGTTAGGTTTTGTTTTTTTTTTTTTT
>NC_034600.1:27510955-27520581 GCF_900095145.1 Mus pahari
CTTCAGACACTCCAGAAGAGGGAGTCAGATCTTGTTACAGATGGTTGTGAGCCACCATGTGGTTGCTGGGATTTGAACTCCGGATCTTTGGAAGAGCAGTCGGGTGCTCTTACCCACTGAGCCATCACACCAGCCCCCATGTGTTAGGTTTTTAATCTTACTCTATTTTATTATTATCCCTGAGAAGCCTGTTGTTTTCTAATGAGAGACAGAAAGGGAGTGGATCTGGATGGCAGACGAGGTGGGGTAGTGTCTGGGAGGAGTAGAGGGAGGGAAAACTGTAATCAGGATATATTACATGAGAAAAAATTTTTATTTTCAGTAAAAGGGGGAAAAGAGGGGTGTGTGTGTGTGTGTTTTACTTGGATCAATACACAGAAAGTACTCAAGATAGAAAATAACTAAAACATTAGTTAATAGTGAAAAATAGAAAGTAATCCAAAAGTCCTGTTACAGATGTGATAGCTACCACACAGACACACGTACAGTGCCTGAAGAACCTAGAGCAGACTCATAGTTGACCCTTTGTGTAAGTCCAGTGTAAGGGCTTCTCCTCTGTGTGATTCCAGCACTCGGCTCGCCTCGGATATGTCGCGTTTTAGAAAGAAGTGCAAGTCCAGCCTGGCTCAGCTGCACCCAGCCCCCACACAAATTCTGTTTCATGTCACAGAGCAGTCCTCCGATTCTGGGAGTTTAGTTGGAGGGACATGCTGTTGGGTGGCTTCCAAGCTGTTTACTGAAGTGTTCCTTCAGCAGGAAAGCAGTAAGTGATGTGAGGTCGTAGTAAGTGATGTGAGGTCGTTGGTACTGTTTTCCCGTTTATAAACAAGGAAACTGGCTCACAGAGGGACCTGTGGACCTGAATAGCAGCTGTCATCTCTGACACTAGGAGGAACAGTAGGTGACCATGTGTTCAAAAGAGCCAGTTCTCAATGGACTCCACGCTGGATGTGGTTACTGGTTATAAAGAAATCACATTTCTATTATAAGACTTCCTCAGTGTGCTCTTTTATTTTCCAAACTAGCATTAGGTTCAACACTATCTTCTAGTTTTGCTTTAATCTTTTCTAATAATTTTTATATAAATTCTTTCTAAAATATCCTCATGCATTTTTGATACAGCTTTTTTTTTTTAAACCCATTTAAGCTATTTGGATTACTTATGTATTACTTTGTAAATGTATATGGTATATGTTGTGGGGATACCCAATAGAGAATGTCTGATCTGGAGCTGTAGTGATTGTAAGCCACTTGATGTAATGCTGAGAACAAACCCCAGGTCCTCTGGAAGATGAGGAAGTGCTCTAAACGGGATTGTCTCTCCAGCCTCTACTTACTGTATACACAATACAGTTAGCAAGTGACAAACCATTAGAGTCAACTCTTACAAACATGCAGGTCCTTGATGGTGATGTGTCTAAATTTATGTAACTTCAGATGGAATCTGTACTTATGTCTTTAGCCGAGGGCCAATTTTCATCACACTGGAGGTCTCCTTACGCAGTTCCCAGATGGGTTGGCAGTAGCTGCTCATCCATATTTCCTGGCTGCTCTGCTGTTTCTCATTCCAAACTTTTCTGGGTTTTCTTGCACTGCCTCTTTCTCCAAGTGAGATGGGCTATTATGAAGCAGGTGTGTTTAACAGCTTCCCGTGTAATTGTGCAGCCATAAAGTTAGAGGCTCAGTTGTACCTCAGTTTTCTGTACTTGGCGAGGATTCAGTAATTGAGAATTCAGTAACTCTCCCCCAATGCTAATTTCCCTTGGCACTGGAGTTACAGGTGCTTGTATGCTACCTGAGTTGGTTGCTGGGATTCAAACCCAGTTCCTCTGAAAAACAGTATATATGCACTTATCCACTGAGCTATATTTGCAGCCCTTAAAAATCTTAAAATTTATAAGATCCAGAAAGTTCTCTATTAAAATGCAGCTCTACATTTTTAGCAGTAGCTCTCCAACCCGCCCCCAAGCTGTTAGGGGTTTCGCCCAGCACCTGTTCCTGAGTGCTATGTGTTCCTGTCAGTGGTATGTCTGTTAATCTGAAACAGTGTCTGTTGACTTCCACCTATGAATGAAGGATTCCACCTTTTAACATAGTCTCAGCTTCTGCTGTCCCCACCATCCTTCTTTCTGTGTGTTAACGTTTACATATAGCTATTCCAACTTTAAATTAAATCAGTACTTGAGATTCCTGTGTAAATATAGCTAAGCCTTGAAATATATATATGTGTGTGTATGTGTGTGTGTGTGTATGTATATATATATATATATATATATATATATATATATATATATATATATAAAACACACTGGAAGGAAATGTATGTGTATATGTATATTTTTGTTCCTAGAATTAATTGCTTCATTTTTGCCTTTGCTTGGGTTTTTATGGAACTAAACTGAATTCTTTCCAGATTTTTTAAGGAATTGCACAACCCTTTTAAATGTTGTTTTCCTTTGAGTTGCTGTAATTTCCCCAGAGCCAAGACACCCTTATTATTCTCTCCCTGATTGAATAGACAGGTTTGATCATCTCCAGCTGCATGCAGATAAAGAGAGAATCTTGGATGGGGCAGACCACCGGGAAAGGACCATTATATAGTCAATGTTTTTGGAAGAGCCGTTGAGGAAAAAATGCATATAGAGTAATAGTTCATACTGCGCTTTTAGTTACACCCAAATCAGTACATGTCGGAAGAGCATAATTACTCCAGCCGTCCAAAGCTGATTATTTTCTCCTTCAAGTAAGAAGAGCGTGATAAGATTCAGACCCGGGCCTCAGAAGATGGCTCAGCACATAAAAGTACTTGAGGACTTAACTTCAAACCTCAGTACTTATTTTCAGAAAAGCCAGGCATGGTTGTATATGACTATAACCCCAGCGTACGGAGCTAGGGGTGCACAGGGGAGACAGGTGGGTGGCCTGGGGGCTTGAAGGCCAGCCAGCCTAAATGAAACAGTGAGCTTCTGGTTCAGTGAGAGACCCTATCTCAAGGCCTCATGACTGAGCAAGAGAGAGGCACCCAGCATCTTCTCTGGTTTCTGCATGTACATGTGCAACCACACACGGATTAAAACTGAAGGGAGGGAGGGAGGGAGGGAGGGAGGATGGATATGCATGGGAAAAATGTCTCTGCAGTCCTAAAAGAAGTTAATATTCATCAGAAATTATTAAAATGTTTTGTTGTTGAGATGGGAATCAAACCCTTAGGTCCATTCATGATAGACAAAAACCACTTGATAATATTCTCATCCCAGCTGATGCTGTGTGTGTGTGTGTGTGTGTGAGAGAGAGAGAGAGAGAGAGAGAGAGAGAGAGAGAGAGAGAGAGTCATGCCTCAAACTTGAAGTCATCCTGTCTTAGCCTGCCATGTGTGTGTTAGCCTCACAGGATCATACCATCCTGCCCACATTTTTGGAGATATTATATTGTTTACTAACAGCCGACCTTTTCATTTCTGACCAACAGTTAGAGGGTTGAGAAGTTATAATTTAACTATGAAACATGAATGGAGAACTGCAAGTTAAATCAAAGAGCATCATCTTATACTGTGATGCGCATTTATGTCATTAATTGACTCTTGATATGCATGTAGGCTTTCTTCAGTATCATCCAGTGGTAACCAATAAAGCCTTTAAATGTTTAAGCTGCTTTTTTATAGCATCATTTCACTTTTGCAATATTTCTACAAAAATAACTTTAAAAATTGTTTACTAAATATAATAGAGCACTTGGTGGTAGTGGCGCACACCTTTAATCCCAGCACTTGGGAAGCAGAGGCAGGCGGATTTCTAAGTTCGAGGCCATCCTGGTCTACAAAGTGGAACTGGACAGCCAGGGCTACACAGAGAAACCCTGTCTCGAAAAAAACAAACAAACAAAAACAAAAAAACAGATTACAAAAGAAACTAATCTGTTGTATGAAATCACTCTTTAAAAATTATTTTAGGCTTCTGTATTTATGAAACATTGATAACACTTTTTAAAAACAAAACAAAAACATTTATGTAATGATGACACAAGAATAAAAGCCACCACACCGACAGTGGTTGGTTATGAAAGATGAGTGGAACGAGCGGAAGAAGGGGACATGGGCAGGAGGTAACATGTTTGATGGAGTAATTACATGTGGAATGGAAAGAATTGCATGCAATAAAATGGTGCAGCCGTGTGCACACAGGCTGGTGTCCATGTGGTTTTACTTCAGGTAAGACTTGATCCTTGCAGGAAACCTAAGAGAACACACAAGGGGACTTCCTGACAGTCTGTCCTTTAATAATAAGGTCTTAAATCTCAAGAACTTTTTAAATACTGGCATGCCCAGGTTAAAGGAATATTTTGGAGTTTGGAAATGTTGGGTTTTTGTTTTGTCTTTTTATCTCATTAGGTTTTAAGTACTGTGTGAGTTGTTTGAAAGTTACAGAACCAAGTAATATAATCTTGCACCGGCTCTCCCACCAACTGGGTATTGGGTTTTGTTTGTAGTATGCACCAAGAGTCGTGACTGCAGCCCAGCAGAAAGCTGGGAAGACAATCACAGCCCGGATCACAGGTCGGTGTGATTTTGGTTCCAAAGCTAGAATCAACAGCAGTTTGGCGATAATGGGAGTCTCTCCTCCCATGGGCTCAGTCGTGGTGGAGAAACACCATCCAGTCACAGTGGTAAGTCCTGCTGGAAGTCTGTTCATGAGTTTGTCCCTCATCAACCCTAACATTCAGAGTCAGTCATGTTCTGTCATTTACTCTGTATGACCCACACTTACAATGTCTCCTGTTAAGAAATATGTTTATTCCAAATGGCATAAAAATTATGAACTAGAAAAAGTAATCCAGTATGTGGACTACTAAAACAAAAGGAATCAGGTTACCCGTAAATGAGCCATTCGTGCAGTGGAGCCTTAAGTACATAAGTGTAAGAAAATGCCCTTGCATTGGAGTCTGTGTTCTTGCCCTTGCATTTCTTACCTCATTTAATTGCCTAGCATGTCTTACCTAGCATGTCTCACTTAAAAGACAGTGAGTTGCAAGAACTCTGTGCTATAAAGAAAGGTGCATAGACTCGCAGTGGAGGGAAGTATAAACCTGCCCTGTTCCCTCCACTTTGCTGCCTGCTGCATCTAAACAGATGCCTCAAGTCCAGTAGTTCAGCCTCCATCTTCTCTTCTGTGAGGCAGGCTTGGTGAGAGGACTGAGCTTATTAAAAGTTCCTAGAAAAGGAGCATGAGGTTTTCTGGGGGTTTGTTTTGTTTTGTCTTAAATCTTTGAGTCTTTGCTTGCAAGTACATCTGTGCACCACATGTATTCCTGGTCCAGAAGAGGGTAACATATCCCCCAAATTGGAGCTGTGAGCCACCATATGGGTGCTGGGAATCAGACCTTAGTCCTCGGGAAGAGCAATGCTACATCTAAGCTATCTTTCCAGCCCTTGTATTTTGGAGAGAAAAAAAAGAGAGAGAGAGAAACTAGAATCTCTTTATTATTTAAATTTTTAATTGAATTAAAATATAATTACATCATTCCTCCAGTCTTTCTACTCATCCCACACGACCCTCCTACTCCCTCCCAAATCCAGCTTGCTTTATATCAACATGTTGTTATGATGGAGCAGAATTTCTCTACTTAGATTAAGTCACTCTCCAAATAACTCATCCTTTCCTGATCACCTTAATTCAGTTCAGGAGATGCAATTAACCCTCCATCGTATAATGTATTCTAACCTACAGTTTGAAGAACTAGAATCTTAGAACCACTCTCTCTCTTTCTTTCTTTCTTCCTCCTTTCCTTCCCTTTTCTTTTCTTTTCTTTCTTTCTTCTTTCTTTCTTTCTCTTTCTTTCTTTTATTGGATATTTTATTTATTTACATTTCAAATGTTTTTCCCTTTCAGAAACCCCCTATCCCGTGCCCCCTCCCCCTGCTTCTATGAGGGTGCTCCTCACCCTCACATTCCCACCTCCCCACCCTGGCATTCCCCTACACTGGGGCATCAAGCTTTCCCAGGACCAAGGACCTCTTCTCATTGATGCCTAACAAGGCCATCCTCTACTACATATGCAGCTGGAGCCATGGATCCCTCTGTGTGTATTCTTTGGTTGGTGGTGTAGTCCCTGGGAGCTCTGGGGGATCTGGTTGGTTAATATTGTTGTTCTTCATATGGGTTGCAAACCCTATCAGCTCCTTCAGTCCTTTCTCTAACTCCTCTGTTGGGGACCCTGTGCTCAGTCCAATGCAGCCAACCAACCATTTAATTCTTTAATTGTTCCCTCCTAGGCTCCCTGCTGCTCTTCAGCATGTTTGCAGTACTTGCCTTGTAGTTAGTGGCTGTGAATCAGATATCCATAAACTCCTTCTGTTACTGCTTAGTTTTTGCCATGTGAGACACACAGTTGGTCCTCTGTACTGTTTTATTTTAGGTTTGTTTGTTGGGAATGGGGGGGGGGTGTAGTTTTGAGACAGAGTTTCTCTGTGTAGCACTGGTTGTTTTAGAACTCACTCTGTAGACCAGGCTGGCCTCGAACACAGATCTGACATCCTCTGCCTCCAGAGTGCTGGGATTAGAGGTGTGTACCAGCACCCAGCTCCTTTATGCTGTTTTGTTTCCCAGGAATCAATACCTAAAACTAGCAGAAACTATTATTGCCAATAAAGCATGGGTCTGTTTGTAGTGCCTTTGCCGATTTGCTGGATATTTACTTACTTCTGGAGCTAATTTGGTGCTCTGCTGTATCTTATAGGACATAATGCCCATGGGAAGCCTAATCTAATTCTGCATTTCCTCTTGCCCATGCTCAAGGAAAAACAGCTTTGATAAATTGTGTCATATTTGATGCTTGGCAACTAAAATTTAACCAGCTGTAAGAATCTCTCATTTGTGACAGGTATCCATATGTTTATAGTCAGAGAAACATCAGTATAAGATACCTGAAGAAGAGACATTACGGTCTGCAACCCTATAGGCAGAACAACAATATGAACTAACCAGTACCCCCAGAGCTCATGTCTCTAGCTGCATATGTAGCAGAAGATGGCCTAGTCAGCCATCATTGGGAAGAAAGGCCCCTTGGTCTTGCAAACTTTATATGCCCCAGTACANNGGAACACCANGGCCAAGAAGNGGGAGTNGGTGGGTAGGGGAGNGGGGGGGGGGCTATAGGGGACTTTTGGGATAGCATTTGAAATCTAAATGAAGAAAATATCTAATAAAAATTTGAAAAAGAAAGAGACATTACTTTTCCATTTCTCCATTAGAGTTCTCACTTTTAAAACAGAATTGTACATGAGGACTCTGTTTTCAAGAAGTTTGTTTTTTAAACAAAATTATTCAGTCTTTGAGATACATGGTAAATATACTGACTAAATGCCTTTTTTGTAAGTTTTTTGTGTATGAGTATTTTGCCTTCTTATATATCTGTGCACCACCATGTGAATTCCTGGTTTCCACAGAGATAATTCTTGTGAGCCACTGTATGAGTGCTAAGAACCAAACCCAGGTCCTCTTAACTGCTGAGCCATCACTTCTGCCTCCAATGCATAAAACTGTACTTGAAATAGTTTGTAGATAGTTTTTCTAAGTGATATCCTATAATATAAATATTTGTACATGACTAAGAACTTAACTCGATACAAATCCCATTGCCAGCTACTAAGACATTTTAGCAGGTACAGTAAAGTCTTAAGCTTTCTCATATGTATGTATAGGAGGACCATATACTTAGACACACAATGCATATTTGTACATAGCACATATGTAGACTGAGTCTGCCCTGCCCTGACTTTAGCTCTTTGGCACTCATGTTTCAATATTCCCTTGGGCTTTGAACTGGTGTGCAGATCATCCTGTCCTCAGTGTCTGGGTCTGTCCTCCACATCCAGTTCTTTCCTTGCTTAGGAAAATGTGGTCCAACCAATTAGGGTGGCATGTTCCTTATTCCCAGCATCTGGGCAAGTGGATCACAAGTTTGAGTTCAGTCTGGAATACATAGCAAGACTCCAATGAAGGAAAGAAAAATTAAGAGAGCCCCATGTTTCCTGGGAAGCCTTCTCTTGTGTGACTGTAAAATGTCCACAGTCTGCTCCGAAGTGAAAGCTGAGATCTATTTCACGATGGTTTGCAGCAAGACCTAGGCTGGATAGGATAAAGGATTTATGGCTTGGAGCTGATCCTCATCCAGACATCACGAAGTCCCTTTCTGAACTTGGCCTGTGGAGACCTTTTCCTCTTAGACCTCTTAGAGCAGTGATCCCCAAGGCTCTGAAAAAAGGCCCTGTCTTTTTATGAGTGGTTGTTGAACCAGTGGGTTCCTTTTGGGAGAAGGGCTTCACTGTGTTTGTTTGAATGGCAGCTCCATCCAGTACGTTGCTAGTATCTATAGGATGTCAAATATCTTTTGGTTTGGGATATAGGTGATGAAATGATAGTTCACATATAGATTCAGATTATTAAAGCAGTCTCTTATCTTCACAGCAAACCATTCCTCAGGCAACTGCTGCCAAGTACCCACGGACCATCCATCCTGAAGGCAGCATCTCCGCTTCTAGGTCTCTCGGAGCCAGGCCGGGCCACACCCAGTCTCTCTCAGTTCAGTCAATAAAAGTGGTTGACTAGAGGGACTGGGTTCACACTCAGGGCTCTCTGATAAGGACTTTCCTGGGAGCAGCAAGCTTCTCCCTTCTCGGTTTTGACTTTTCTGTACTGTCAGAGCATCGTGGACATATCATGTGCATCTTCTCAGGATTACAAGAGACTTCCCCATCCTTTGTAACTGTGTGTATAGATTATTTTAATGTTATTTTTATTTAAACAATTAAGTAGAACTTTTTAATTAAAACAAACAAAAAAACCTTGGTTCTGAGCATGTTCAGCCTGCCATTGTGGAAGAATATAAATCTTTTTCTGGACATTATTTCCAAAAGGAAACCACGTCCATCATTGCTGGGCAGTAATTTACATAGAGCTTGGGAAGGGGACTTCACTTTCACTACTAAAGCTAATAGAAGGTATTTCAACTTTAAATAAAGAGCAAGAGTAGCAGTGACATTTCTAAGCAGAGTTTTCCTGCCTTCGCTGTATGGGCCTTCATCTCTCAGGCTCTGGAACTAAACATGGAGGGAAACAGACAACATCTGTAAATATGCATAAGACTAAAAGGGAAGAAAGTTTCTAATTAGCACCAAAACAGAAAGGAATTCCCTGCTGGGATGAGCCCGCTTTCATTTCTCTTGCCTGCCCCACTGAGCCTGCTTAGTTCTTTTTGCTCATCCACATGTGTGCTGCAGAGGAGTGGCCCTTTGAGACAGCAGACCTGTGTGTAAGCTTAATGGCTAGCCCGTGTGAATAAACTTTCTAGGCCAGGCATGATGCTGCATGGTTTTTATCCCACCACTGGGGAGACAGAGGTAAGTGGCTCTCTGTGAGGCCAGCCTGATCTACAGAGTGAGTTCTATCTCCAAAAAGAAAGGAAGGAAAGAAAGAGAGAGAGAGAGAGAGAGAGAGAGAGAGAGAGAGAGAGAGAGAGAGAGAGGGAGGGAGAGAAAGAAAGAAAGAAAGAAAGAAAGAAAGAAAGAAAGAAAAAGCATTTGTGCAGAACTGACATAGCTTCTTCATGGTTTTCTTGCTGGCTGTGTGTTT
>NC_034600.1:27520981-27530329 GCF_900095145.1 Mus pahari
CTCTCCCGCCAGACATGAGTGGGTTTGGTCATCTGAAGCCTCTACCAGCCTGAGCTTGACCTACTTCTGTGCTCTCTGGTTTTATTATAAAAAGCCATTTTTCTTGCTGCCTCATACTTCAAGGAGAGACTAAATGTAATGTAGGCAAACATGATTCCATTTTATAACGAGTACTTAAGGCTATTCTGAATTATAGGTGTATCAGGCAGTGGCCCAGCTACTACTCTAGCAAAAGCTCACGTGATTTTAGTGGCCAACGAGCAGCAGCGCCTCCTCTTACACCTTCCCTGTGGGCATGCTCTCCAGAACTGCCCTGTCCACCCAGGAAAGCCAGAAGGAACAAATAGCAGGTGGACTGGTGAGATGGCTCAGCAGTTCCCAGCAACCACATGATAGCACACTATCATCTGTAAAGAGATCTGATGCCCTCTTCTGGCATGTAGGTGTACATGCAGACAGCACCCTTACATTTAAATAATAAATATATAATTTAAAAAAAAAAAAAGGAAAGGTAGGCTCCCCTAAGAAACCACTCATGTGATCCAGAATCAAAGCCCCACGGTGGAGCTCAGGACCACTAAGTACATGCTGCTCCTGCAGAGGACCCCATATTTGTCCCAGCGCCCACTAGGCAGCTTTAAACCATCTGTAACTACATTTCCAGAAAACTTAACACCCTCTCCTGGCTTCTGCAAGCTCCAGGCATGCGTGTATACATACATACATACATACATACATACATACATACATACATACATACATGCAGACAGAACACTTACACATACTTAAATCTTTAAAACACAAAGTGACAAATACATCAGTCCGTCCCATCACAGAACAGAATGTTCTTAGGATCAGATAGACAAAGTTGTCACAGGTGGCACATCCTCACCTTGCTTCTCCTGGCATCCTGCCTATTTTCTACAGAAACCTTGGTGTAGGCTCAGGCCTAGATTTAGTACGCAAGCCAAGTCTCAAGAACATCCTAGTGTAAGCTGATATAACTGGGACTATTGCAGGCATCATCATGTAACTCTAAAAGTACCACGTGCTGTCCAAATCACGAAATAATTGACAATGGCCTGAGTTAAAGAACATTAAGTTTGATGATGAAACTCTCTAGAGTATGCATTGGTATCTGTTTTACACACGGAGGTTATTTTGGAGTCGGAATGCTGCCAGTGGAAACTGGCCGGGCTGAAGAGCAGAGTGAGGAGAGACTTTTTTAACTTCTGAATCTTGTGAATATATTGCCTGTTTTAAACATTTCTAGCATTAAGTGGGCCACTTATGATCAATGTAAGAAAAACTGAAAACTGT
Source organism: Mus pahari (assembly GCF_900095145.1). NCBI lineage: Eukaryota > Metazoa > Chordata > Mammalia > Rodentia > Muridae > Mus > Mus pahari. The sequence goes on from NC_034600.1 coordinate 27,522,302, forward strand.
AAATTCATGATCGATAACTAAATTGCCCTTGATTTTCTTACCAGCTTTTCCAGACCAGGGGTCAGAATTGGACTCCAGGCAGGCTTACAATGATGCAACGTACAACTGGTACATTTTGTAATTTTCTCAGATTACAAAAAGGTAATGCTTGTTTGTTCTGAACAAGATAGATTGTACCAGAAAGAACAAAGAATTAAAATTACCCACATTTAGAATATGAAGGATTTAAGAATCACTGGTGTGTGTGTGTGTGTGTGTGTGTGTGTGTGTGTGTCTGGTTTTTTTGGTGGTGGGGGGGGGATTGGGGGATTGGTTTTGGGTTTGGTTTGGTTTTGGTTTGGTTTGTTTTTTTTCTGAATAATAGATTACACTTGTGTGATATAAAGCCAGCAGTGATTGAATTTTGAAACACACTTTCTCTACAGCGATGAGAGCTCATGGCTTACATACCATCGCTTGAGGTCAGGCACTCACAAGTGTTTCCCTCATCCACACTGCAGTCTCCAGAGAAAACATCCTGTCTATCAGAAAGGAAGCAGCTAATTGTGAGCACTTCAGTGATATTGACCTGCGCACATCCAAGAGGCCAATATCAGAGCAGCATCCCCTAGCCCTTGCTTCCCATGAGCCACCACGCTGATCCCAGTGTCACTTCAGGGACAGAGCCCTTCCAGCTAGGGTGTTCCATGTGTGCACCAAGAGACAGTGGGGAAGTCACACACAGTTTGCCTCAAGAAAAAGGCAAGACTGTGTGTGGACTGGAGCAGTGGGGAGATGGCGTGTCCATGTGCATCCCTGGAGGGGCATTGTCTCTGTACTGGAAAATCAGTCGTTTGCAGGATGGCTGTGGCCATCAGGAACCAACACTGAAGGAGGAGAGGGAAGCTATTGGAGTGTTCTTCAGCTTAGGAGACTGCACATTTCTTGGAGCTTGAGTCAGTTTTACTTTTGAACTGACGAATCGTTTCTGAAAACAAAGCAGGATAGTATTATCTTAGAGTTGCTATTGCTCTGAAACACCATAACTAAAAGCCACTTGGAGAAGGAAAGGTTTAGTTCCTTCACGTATCCTGAATCCCAGTCCATTGATGAAAGGCCAGGCCAGGAACTCGAGCTGGGCAGGCATCTGGAGGCCGGAGCCGACGCAGAGGCCATGAGTGTTGCTTACCGGCTAGCTCCCGTGGCTGGCTCCACAAGCTTTCTTCTAGAACTTAGAACCACCAGTCTTGGGATGGCATCACCCACAGTGGGCTAGACCCTTCCATGTCACTAGTTAAGAAAATGCCCACAGGCTTGCCTAGAGCCAGATCTCATGGAACCATTTTCTCAGCTGAAGTTCCCTCCCCTCAGATAACTCTGCATCAAATTGATTCTGTGGATTTGTGGCAAACTCACCAGCTAGTTCTGGGAATCCTCCACGCACCAGCTCCTCATACAGCTGCTTGGCAGGGTCCGGCTGTGTCAGCAGAGCCCCATGCAGCCAGATGAGCAGAGCCCTGTAGCCATGCTCATGGAAGCTGTCGTTACCTGTGTCAGAGATAAAAGACCCAGCATCTTTCTGTTGTGACCTCAAGTCTAATCACGTTTCTAAGTGACTACTGGTGTCCATCCACCCTCCCTGATCTGCCAGGTCAAAAAGCCCAGTGATGGGAGGAAGGCCTGGGATTCTTCACTGGGGTTGTGTGGTCATGACCACCATTTGGACACAAGGCAACCTGACCTGCATCTGCTCTACACCCAAGTACTCATGGGGTGGGGGGTTATAGGGGACTGAATGGCTTTGATGCCTGCCTAGAGGTGTCAGACAATCCCCACAAGACACAGGGTCCTCCAGCAGATCAGGCTCGAAGTATATGTCTCCCCGGGCGTCTTGTGAAAATTCAGATTTTTGAGTCAATAGGTTTGAACGACAGTCCACAGTGTAGCAAGTTCCCTGCTGCTTTGTAAATCACTGAGCGTCAAGCATGTCATTAGTGCCATACTAGTGAGATCGCCCATGTGCAGGCTTGCAGCTGCTGTCCTCCCAGAACCCTCCCCTCAACCTGTAGGGCGATTCCTTCTGGGCAGAAACCTTCCGTAGTAAAGCTCTCTGGCAGGGGAAGACCTTTCATCCCAGAACAACCTGCAAACTTGAATGAAAGCCAGACTGGCATTCCAGAGGCATGCCAGGGATTGTGCCCTTGCTTCTTTGGTTCCTACTCAGTAGGCCAAGGTAATCAACCTTTGCCAGCACAGCTAACCATACATTCTCAGGAGTGCAGCTCTCTGCTAAATTCCAGACCGCCTTTGCAGGCTGAGCCACGCTAACGGCCCTTATTGCAGTGATCTCTGGCACTTGCTTCTGAGGAAGGAAAGACCGTTACTCCTAACTTTGACTGGCTTCTTCCTGTCCATGTCATCTGGCCCCCACTCACCTGACCACTGTTCCTCAATGGCTCTGATCTGGTCCTCTGTAAAACTCCACAAGCGGGCCAGCCTCAGCCAGTCCTTCTTTTTCAGCTGCCGATAGGCCAGGTTCCAGAGCAGCGTGCGGATGTGCCTGGTCTCCAGGCTGTGGTCCTGCTTGAACGTCAGTGTAGAGCTCACTGCCGAATCCTGGATGCTCTCGCGGTTCTCCTAAGTTGAAAATTAGCGGTAGCTATTGACTCACTTGTCATCTTATGTCATATTGGATTGGTAAGGCAGCAGCTGACTCCTCTCAATCTGTCCTAGAACATCTTTTGTCATCCAAGTTGGATGGAAATGTCTGGAACAAAAAGTGTGCGTACTATGTCTGAAACAGCAAACGTGAGTGAGTTTGCAATGTTGTGTCTGGGTTGCTGACTGATATCACCCACTTTCAAAAGGAGCTGAGGGGGCGTGCTAGTGAGTGAGACATCACAGCCAACGGCTTTAATGGCCTAATTCTCAACACTAGCCTCTCTCTTTGATGTATTTGATTTTCTCATCGACGCCTCTGGTATGCATCCTTAACAGAACCTCATAGCTATTCCTTCTGCTCTCTCCTGATGTGATGTGAGGCTGGAAGCCTAACTCAGGGTAGGGTAACGCAGGGTAGGGTAGGGTTGGGTAGGGTAGGGTAAGGTAGGGTAGGGTAGGGTTGGGTAGGGTAGAGTTAGGTAGGGTAGGGTAGGGTTGGGTAAAGTTGGTAGGGTAGGAGGAAGGGAAGGTGGACAGAGTAGTGGACAGAACAAAGTGGCTGCCATTTCCTTTTAAGCCACTGCTACCGTGTTGAGCCCAGCAGCCCTGCACCTAGACCAGTCTCTCGTTTTCTGGCCTTTCTACGTTGTTTCCTGCCTCCTTGGTGGGATCTTGCATAATCAACCACTCATAAACACTGGAGCAAAGTGTCCCAGAGGGGAAAGCAAGTGCCTTCCTAGAACTGCATACTGCACATCAGCCATTAGGACTGCAGATAAGCCCCCTGCAGAAGGTCACAGCTCTGTGTCGGAATGCAAGCCATGACTCACCAAAAGGTTTAGTTGCGACTTCCCATCTCATCTCCTTTTATGTGTATAATGACTTCTATTTTAGTCTTCCATTTAAATAAAAGTGAATCTTAATGAAAGACATTCTGAAAACTAGATGGGAGTTCATGCCAGGGGAGGGAATGGGCATAGGATATGGGATGGCACCTTTCAAAACTTCTGAGAAGGACTTGTGGGCCCACTCTCAGCCCTCACCTTGGATCAGCCTGCGCCCATCATGCATCAGCAGCCTCCTCCAAAAAGCTCTGCACACATCTAGGGAACTGCACCAAGGAAAGGGCAGGGCTTTCTTGTGATGTTAGGCCTTGTGTGCAGACACTGGGATAGGACCTCGAGGTGTGAGCCATCCACAACGGTTCAAACGACTCTTAAGATTCAGTCTCCAGTGTAGCCTGGGCTTCCCTGCCATGATGCCTTGTTTCCAGGAATAGTAAGAACCGAGTGGGAACACCAAAAAGTTCACCTTTCCTCCCCGTTCTGTCCCATAAGATGGCGCACCCAGTGAGATCAAACCCTCGGGCAGCATGTGCATTCTTATTCCTCGGAGAGTCTTGCATTCATTGCGTTCTAGGATTCAGGACAGGGTGGACACGCAGGCTTCTATAGGCAGAAGAGGGGACTCGGAGAGCCCAAGTCTCTTCTAACAGTGAAAGCGTTGGGACCGACCTAGTCACTGGAGTGACAGGAGTGGGAGCGTGAACAGGGCTGTCAGGGTGGCACGGCCACTGAAGATGATCACTGCGTAAGCCTGACCCCAGGAGCTTGCTCCCTAGAGCCCACTTTCAAAGCTGGGTGCTGTGGGGCTCATCTGTAAGCCCAGGACTTGTACAGTAAGAGAAAGAAAAGAATCACAAGTATTCAGGTCAAGTACCCTGCAGTACTGAAGCTCAAGGGAAACAAGAGGGAAGACCTGTCCTCAGAGGGAATGGCCAGCACTCACAAGTTCTGTGCATGTGCTCTCTCCCTCTCCCTTCCCCCGCCCTCTCTCTCACACACACACACACACACACACACACACGCACCTCACACACAATAATAATAAGCCCATAAATTAGTAGCATAGGGCATATTTAAGAAGCATCCTTTGCCACTGAATCACTGAATTTAATGATGGGTGATGATGATTAAATATGCATGTGCATATTTAGACCCAACATATAGATAACTTAAATGGAATATACATATAGTATAACACATGCAAGTATATATAAAAGGAAAGTTCAAATTATCTCTTTAAACTTTTTATTAGTAATTATTTTGTACTAAGCCAGGATATAAGCTGGTTTGATTAGTGAAAATAATAAGTGCATTCGGTAAACCTTTTAAAGAAAGAAATGAATGCTGTGTATTTAAAAGCAAGTTTTCCCAGCACTGCAGACCTCAGGTCCCCAGCTGTCTCCAGAGTTCTTAGCATACTATTTCTGAAGTCTTCCTTCATCTGTATGTGTGCATTAGACATGGTTCTCAGTGTTTATCATCCGCTTGCCTCCCAAGGATTTGTTAGAAAGGAAAGGTCTGTTTGGTGCAAAAGTCGTTTATTCTCATCTAGCCAGAAGAATATGAGACTGCTACCAGGCATTAAAAATAGAAGGACTGAACAGCTTGGTTTTTTTTTTTTTTTTTTCAAAGCAGATGTAGAAAACCATTTAAAGAACAAGAGAAAGGGAACCCGAGTCTTTAGTAACATAAAGATGCTTACGAAGATGAACAGAAGGACAAAGAAGCAAAGACAAAAAGGGAATAGAAATAAGTCAGAGGAGGGGAATTAAACAGAATTCTACCTTTATATAAGAAACTGTTGCTGTATGGGCGGAACAGACTTCATTGTTCCACATGCAAGACAAAGGAGAGAATCCATCAAGGTCATGTGATGCTGGGTGGGTCATCTCCAGCCGCACATATGACAGTGGCTTGACTGGCCAATGTGTGTGACCCATGTAAAAGTGGCCACTGGTATTGATAGAATGATCACATTGCCTAATGACACATGTGTCAGGCCTCCTTGTTATCAACTGACTGTATGCGGGGTAATGAGGGAAAGGGAGACAGTGTGCATTCTTGCTTTAAGGGTTTAAGAAAGAATTTCCCAGGATTGGCCAATGACCACAATCTGAGTTTATAGCCCCTGCACAGTAGACACCTGAGACAAGAGGACATTTTGGTGACACATTGGCCAAGGAGAAGCCGTGCACACAGCAGGGAAACTAAGAAACAGCATAGATCTAAAAGTTGGGGCTGATGTCCAGTGTCTGAGCATGTTGCCTTATTGCACAAACTTGAATCCTGGAGAGGGAAGGACAGTCTACTGAGAAGCTGAGACTGGCAGACGAAGCTAAAGAAAGACAAAGATAAAAACTGAGATACAATTTAGAGATATAATTTGCGTGTTCAAAGATGTGTAAGTTTGTGATTGTCCCAGAACACTTGAGTACCAGATAGCCAGCACAGGGCTATAGCAAGAACAGCAGCGCCAGGAGAAGGTCCAGGGGCTTTCCTTCCATGTGTGCCACTCATTGGAGCTTCTGTGACAGGCCATGGCCAGAGACCATGAGACAGAGGTCACGGCAGAGCCAGCCGACGGGCTGGCATGGACGAGGCTGCCTGGCCCACATTCTTAGATCTTATTGCAAATGCCCACAAAGGAAGAGAAGAGGGACTGTCCATTCCATTAACAGGGATGGCACAAGGCACTGGACAGTCATCACTGTACTGAGCAAGGTTTCTTACAACAGGGAAAAAAAAAGAATTATACAGACCTAACATTCCCCATTCCAAAATGGGAGGGGTGCCCATAAAAACCCTGAATTGGCTGGATCTGGCCTTGCCTACCTCTCTCCAGGCGTAGTACCTCTCAGCTTTGATGAGCATATCCACGACGAGGCTATGCTGGCTCCTGGCAGCCACCGCCAAGGCAGTCTTTCCTTGCTAAATTAAAAGGGGGACAGATTACAATAAAGAGTTGCGTGCTCTGCTCTAAGGCAGAGCTCCAGCTTTGTGATAGGCCTGAACTCAGATCCCAATTCTGCCACCTGAGTGAACTAAGGACCAGACCTTAGTCACAGGAGGTCTCTGCAATTAGACCAGGTGTCATGGCGAGCCCTTGGAAGGTATGCCGCCCCTCACATTTCCCAGCTCCCTTGTCAGGGATGTGACCTATACCCTCACCAGTGGTATGCGAATACAAAAGGCACATTCCTGGGGAAGATCTTCAAGGAGGGGAAAGACCGACTTTCCCTTTGCATTCCTCCACTTCCCAAGGGGACTGCAACAGGAGAGCAAGCGGGAATCTGGGCAGCCACTTTGGATCAGGAGCTGGAGACCTCTCTTGAGGAGGATGAAGTAATAAGAGAAAAGGGCTGGATCCAAGAGCGTCGCCAATAATGACAACAGAGCCCAGTATAGGTTTCACTCACAGCTCCCAGCCAGGAGTTTTGTCTTTTATAAGTCACTGCGACTAACCAAGGTTAAGTGTTCCAGTTTTAACCAAATTGGATGAGTAAGAAAAGACTGAGCTGGACGACATTTGGGACACATGTTGCCTGCAGCTCACGCTACGTCATACACACGTTACAAAAGGTGAACCCTGCTCACAATAGCTGTCTCACACAGCACAGCTTCGCAAGCTCTGGCCCCTTGATTTTACGCAGGGTACAGTTTCTATTTCTGCATCTATACATGTTTTCCCAATAAGGAGAGTAGTTTGTATTTGCTTTCTTTTTTTTTTTAAGTGTGTGTGTACACATGCATGCCCATGTACATGTGAGTGCCTATACACATATATAAGCAGTCATGCACAGCCAGAAGACAACCTTGGTTACCTTTAGGAACAAACATATAGCACCTCCTTTGGGACAGGGTCTCTCATTGGCTTGGGGATTAGACTAGACCGGCTGGCTAGCAAGCCCTGGGGACGCTGCTGTCTCTACCTTCCCACTGTGGGGTTGTAAGGGCATGCCACCACACCCAGTATTGCACCTTGGTGTTTGTATGTGGATGCCAGGGACGAGACTCACACCATCAAGCTCTCAAGACAAGCTATCTCCCCGGGCCCCTTGCTTGCATTTCTAATGACCCATGGCAAAGTCACTCAGAAGCTCTAAAGTTAATTAAACACAATGGTCAGAAATAGCCCCAGAAAATAACTGCAGTGTTAGAAACCTGCATGTCTAACCCCGTGTCTGGATAGCAGCTACAAGTACAATTCTCAGTGACACAAAAGGCATGGTTTTCAGTGCAGGCGCTAAGACCCAGGTGAGCAGGGAAGTAGGGGCTGGAAGTAGCCAGCCTGTAAGCAGGCGAGCTGGTAATGAAATTAGGAAGGATTGCATTTGGCAGGCATTTAGCAAGCCTCTAATTGCATACTGTCTGCATTCTGCCTTGTAAAGCCATTTGAATCACCATAATTAGCCTATTTTGGGAATGCAGCATTCTAAAAGTCAGAATTTTCAAGCTGGAGAAACTTTCCTTAAGGAATGATACATTGGAGTGGAGGTGCCATTTGCCCTTGACAGAGAGGCAGGCAGAGACCAAGAGCTCTGGG
>NC_034600.1:27530566-27537777 GCF_900095145.1 Mus pahari
TGTGTGTGTGTGTGTGTATGTGTGTGCATGTGCGTGCGTGTGTGTGTGTGTATGTGTGTGCATGTGCGTGCATGTGCGTGTGTGTGTGTGTGTGTGTGTGTGTGTGTGTGTGTGTGTGTATGATTCTCTCTCCAGCATCTCACTATGCAAGCTTGGCTGGCCTAGAACTCTAGAATTTGCTATGTAGACCAGGCTGGACGCAAACTCGTGGAGATCCACCTGCCTTACCCCAGAGTGCTAAGATCAAGGGTGTGTGCCACCATACCCGGCTACCAATCCTGATCTTTACACAGTCTGAGAAATACCTTGGGGCTTATTATTATTATTATTATTATTATTATTATTATTATTATTATGAAGATGTGGGAGCAGGTAAAAAGAGAGGGTAGTGTTTATGCATTCATTATTTATGTATTGGGTGCCAGCTGTGGGTCAGACCCTTAGAATAAAGGGGTGTGGGAGAAGGGAGAGTTGGGGGATTGCGTCCTGAGGGCTAGCAACCCTAGGCTTTTGGTTTAAAACAAGCAAAGTCACATGGTAGTGTTGACCTTGACAACTGGAATAGCCAATCCACTAGCAGCAGGGCCCACAGAATTCCTACAGAGTCTCTACCCCAGCCTTGGAGGAATTGTGAATGAAAACAGAAAAAGTTACTACAAAAGAATGCAGAGGAAAGACGAAGGCTGAATGTTAATAAACTCAAGCAGCAACATCTGGGGCGACAGTGGCATTGCGCCCCGGCCTAGGCCCCAGGGTAGGTGGTCATGTTCCCCTGCACATGTGCTACTGCATTCGCCACATCATCCACAGCCCGTCTTTCTTTTATGATTAAAAAAAAAAAATCCTCAGATCATACATATGCGGAACTCTCAGCTCTGAACTAGAGAACATAATGAACCAGGAAGGTAAAGACCAGACATAGCTCAGCGGTGTAGCAATTGTCTGCCAAGGGCAAGGGCCTGGATTCTGTGCCCCATACCAGAACGGGGATATTGTGTCTTATAAAGATGCCTTGGCATTCTGCACTGTAAAAAGGAATTGGTGTGCACTGGTAACAGTCTGCTCATTCTGAATCAACTTGCTCTCAACCCAGACCCCCCCCTCGGAAGAGTAGCAGGAGAAATCAGCTTGATTCAAGGTTTTAGGAAGTGCCCAAGCTGAGCCCACACATGCGCAGAGTGAGGGAGGAACACAAGGAATGCAAAAAGCACAGGCATCACATGCTTAACACCAAGGTTGATACCGGAGCAGAGCTGCAAGACTGAACTACACACACACACACACACACACACACACACACACACCATATACATACACACACACCATCACACACATACCATACACACACCATACACACACACCATACACATACACACACATCATACACACACACACACACCATACATATACACACACACACCATCACACACATCACACACATCATACACATACACACACACCATCACACATACATCATACACACACATACACCATACACACACACCATCACACACACATCATACACACACACACCATATATATCACACACGCATCACACACATCATACACGCATCACACACATCATACACATATCACACACACATCATACACATACATGCATCACACACATCATACATCATATACATACACACACACCACATATCACACACACAACCACACACATCATACACACACATCACACACAAAATTAGAGAGCAGAGAGCAGACTAAGATAAAATGTACTTTAAATGTGCAAACAATGGAGCTATTATATGCATACACATGGCATAGTGGTATGAAAACCAAATAAGTTAGAGGCAAGTGTGAGTGGGAAATTATTTCTATAAATCTTCACATATAAACACTATACTTGGACCATGTGAACTTATAATCTTGAAAAATATATTTGAATTATTTGAATCCTAAAGACCAATATTTAATAGTAATTCCTATAGACAGATCTTGTTAGGAGGTAGTTTCCTGAGTTCAGCCATCTCAGGAATGAGTTCCATCTTGCTGGCAGGGTCAAAACTGAGTTCATGTTCCCAGGCCCAGATCCCAACTCCTCTCCTGCTTCTTCTGGTGTTTCCTGTTTGTCTGTAAACCAGTGAAGGACGTAAAGAGGGAAGACACCGTTATCCCTTTATCTAAACCATGGCACACAAGCCTAAATGTGCTGCCCGTCTTGACTTAAGCTTCTACTGCAGATTGCCCACTCCTTTGTTCTTTTATCATTGTAAGCTTCTGGGCCAGAGTCCAGGAAGGGACCTGGCTGCAAAAGCTGGCTCGATGACCCTGAAACCAGGTGACCCAGAGAGGCCCAGTTACCAATGTTAACTTCCTTGCTTAACCCCTTGTGTTGAAATATGATTGGTCAATGCAGCCCCTTACCCCATGCCCCTTGCGTTGTGTTCCCATCCTATAAACATGTTGTACAATCTCCCTTTGGGGACACAGTTCATTCAGATCCTGAACTGGCCTTCTCCCTGGTAGCTCAGAAAATAAAGCTTTCATCTCAAGCTTCTATATCTGAAGTGAGTGTCCTCAGCTTCCACCCCAGCTAAACAATCTCAATCAAACTGAGGTGCGGGGCTGGAGAGATGGCTCAGCAGGTAAGAGCACTGACTGCTCTTCTAGAGGTCCTGAGTTCAAATCCCAGCAACCACATGGTGGCTCACAACCATCTGTAATGAAATCTGATGCCGTTTTCTGGTGTGTCTGAAGACAGCTACAGTGTACTTATATATACTAAATAAATAAATCTTTTTTTTAAAAAATTGAGGTGTAGGGCTAGGGAGATGGCTTCAGTCAATAAGGTGCAAGCCACAGTGTGAAAGGCTTGGCCCTGTAATCCAGGACTTAGATAACAGGCAAGAGAATCCCTGGGGCTTGCTGGTCAATCAATCTAGCTAAATTGAAAGCTCTGGATTCAGTGAGAGATCCTGTTTCAAAGACATAAGATAGGAAGCAGTCCCAACATTAACTAGTGACCTCCAGGCCTCCATGTGCTACTACACACACACACACACACACACACACACACACCACTCACACACACTTAAATTCACACACACTACTCACACACATTAACACACACACTCACACACACACACATTCTCACACAAGCATACACACACATAGATAGATAGATGATAGATAGATAGATAGATAGATAGATAGATAGATAGATAGATAGATAGATGATAGATAGATAGATAGATAGATAGATAGATAGATAGATAGATAGATAACGTAAGTGTGCCCATGAAGATGCAGTTCATGCCCATCTCAGAAGGAATTCTGATGTTCCTATTGTACATGGCAGTCAATAGGGAGATCTCCACTGCCATCTTAAAAAAAACAGGCGACTACCTTGTCAGTGATTTTCAGGTTGCAGCCAGCCTTCAGCAGTGTCTCCACCAGCTCCACATTTCCAAGATCAGCAGCTACGTGCAGAGGGGTCTGCTGCCTCTGCCATGAGAGAGATGGACTGTCATGGAAGCACATGCAGGAGAGAACGCCATACAGACTTTTGGAGAAAATGGGTAAAGCACATATCCTTATGTGAGGGCACAGGGCACAGTTGTTGCAGCAGAATTTACAATATTGAAAGATGAGAGGAAGTCATGGTTAGGGGCTGGTGAGATGGCTCAGTGGCTAAAAGGACTGACTGCTCTTTCGAAGGTCCTGAGTTCAATTTCCAGCAACCACATGATGGCTCACAACTATCTGTCCAGTGACAGTGTACTCATATACATAAAATAAATAAATACATCTTTAAAAAAAGAGAAGTTATGGTTAGGTCACAGGCAGCCCCAACACCCAGAAATGACCTCAAGCTGCACTGTGTGAGCGTTTCTAGATAAAAGCCTGGGACTTGTGAGACAGGTTCCCACTACACGGGAGTCATTTCCCTCCCCTCTGGCAGAAGGGACATATGGCTCCCTGAGGCACCTATCCACATATCAAAGCCCACCTGGCCTCCAGGCTCCATCAGTGTTGCAAGTACCTGTTACACAGGCCCTGGCCCTTCCCACTCCACACCCTCTTCCCTTCAGCTACAAGTGCTCCTTAGAATCCACATGATTCTCTCGCTCTCTCGCTCTCCCCTCCCCACCTTGTTCTCTCTGTGCTCTGTCCTCTGTTTCTAGCTATTCTCTGCTCTGTGGCCATCTGCTATTCTCCCCCTGCATGCTCTCACACTCTCCCACAGATAGCCTTGGTCATGGCCAGTCTGTTTCCTTTTCTCTCTGCTCCGGATTCTTCCAGATGCCTCCGAATGTTATCATGTTCTCTCTCTCTCTCTCTCTCTCTCTCTCTCTCTCTCTCTCTCTCTCTCTCTCTCTCTTTCCCAGTATCCCCCCCCCAATAATGGAGTGGTCACATCAGCACTTTATTTACTATGCCCCCCTCATATGGTTAATTACATGTTTGGTAATGAGACATTATATAAACTATATGTAAGTATATAGGAATGCTTGGCAGCTATTAAATCAAGTCCGGAGCTAGGTGCGGTCATGATCTGTAGTTCCAGCTGCACAGGAGGCAGGGGCTGAAGAACTTATTGAGCCTAGGAGTTTGGGACCCATCTGGGAAGTGTAATGAGATCTTGTCGCAAAATGTTTTCCTTTCAGTGCAAGGTACCTAGAGCAGTCAAATTCATAGACAGGGAGGATGGTATTTCCCAGGGGTTAGGGACTGGGAAATGGGAAGTTCTGTGATGTCACGGAACTGTACACTTAAAAATAGTTTAAATGGTAACTAATGTTATATGCATTTTACTGTAATAAAATGGCTTCAAAGATTTCGATAAAAGGAAAAACTATGACATAGTATTAAAAGCTTTAGGAGGGATCTAGAAAGATGACTCAGCGATTAAGAGCACTAGCTGATCTCGCAAAGGTTCCAGATTCAATTCTCAACACCCACAAGCTCGCAACTATAATTCCAGTTCCAGAGAACCCACACCCTTGCACAGACAAAAATGCAGGCAAAACGCCTAACACACATAAAATAAAATAAAATAAAAACAAATCAATTTTTAAAATAAGCTTTAGGAAACACTGTATTTGGCTAAACTTAATTTATAAACTCAGGGAAAACGAGAAAAAATAGATTGATACTATTAAAAATTATATTAAAGATGGGGAGACTAAAGTTTATTTTATTGCCGTTTTTGTTCTTTCTCCCATTTTCTACATTATTATGTCTTAAGAATTAAAAAGACTGAGTTTCTTAGCAGAGTCACCGCTTTCTATCAAGAAGATAAAAGTGTAATCCATGATCATCACCCCGACCTCCCACAGAAAGGAATGATGTGAAGACATCTGCACAGACAGGAACCTTGATATGATCCAGGCCCACTCCTCCACCAGGCAGAGAAGCCCCTTCCCTGGGTCAAGAGCTGCGCAACAGCTGAGCAAAAAAGGCGAAGCCACGCTGCCGTCAGAAAGCATGTAGAGAAGGCCGCCAGCAGGTGGCAGTGTGTGCCCCTCTGAGGGCTTCTCACCCAGCGCAGGAACCAACAGGCCCACAGAAAGGTAAACACAGGACACAGGCACAGTGTGCTGTGTCAATAAAAGCATGCTTTGACAATACCACTCTAAGTCAAGAACACAGGAAACACCACAACCGAAGTCGCCCTTCTTCAGAGGGGCCAAATGAACATTTACTTTTTAAAACCATATTTATATGTCCTGATTTTATATACTTTATGCAAAAAATAAATAAATTCCATTATGTTGTATGTATATTACTGATGTAACAAAAGTTTGAATTGATATGGTCAAGTTGTGTAACATTGGCAGGCATGGCCAACACTCCTCCCCTAGAATGGATCAAGCCAGTTCTGGAGAAGCCAACATCAGACACGATCACAAGGCTTAGTCTGTGTAGAAAAGATTTGAAGCATTACTAAGTCTGAATATGCAAATAATTTTAATAACCAGGGAGGTTGGCTCCCAGCTTGTGGGCTGGTGCGACACAGAGAGAGAGGCTGTCTGGAGGAGGGAGGGACAGAGTGCCAGACAGAGTGCCCCTGTAAATCTCCTTGCCCAGGTCAAAAATTAACCAAGAGGCTGGAGCCGGAAAAAAACCTGAAGGGATCCAGTCCTGCTGTTTCAACAGGTGAGGAAATGGCCGAGGGGAGGTTGGGACAGCCGTGCTCTTGCACAAGACTTTCCCTAATCCAGAGGGCATAGGTGCGGATGGCTGCATGTGGCTCCACACCCCCAGCCCCCAGGCTTCCCACTGCCTGCAACCCCGGAAGAGGCAGCTAGAAGAGGCTGCACCAGAGGCAGAAACAACAACTGCCTACTGCTTGCTGCTCTGCCCCGTTCATCTCCATTGGTGACAGGTGGCTTTTACAGGGTGTTTGATCCTGTCCCAGTCCACTGACTACCTGACGATCTTTTTATTTGTTTGTTTGTTTGTTTGTTTGTTTGTTTAATTCTAAGAGGCCTCTTTTGCCTTCTGGCATAGAAAGAGACTTACTGTGGAAACAACACTTCCTTCTTATGGGGGCCAGCTTCAGGCCAAGGACGACATTTCACACTGTAGGAGTGGCTTTTGATGTAAAGAGCTTTCTGACAATTTGCTTTGGCATTGTTTATCAGAAGCCCTAGCTATGCCTATTAAAAAGGAACAACTTGATTACATACACACAGAATCCCAGCTTTGCCACTGCAAAAAGCAGCAGTGTGGGGACAGCAGAGAGGTTACAGAATTAATAAAGAAGAGTCACATGTCCCACCGCCCCCCCCCCCGAATTGTTTTAGGCACCTTGAACCTAAGAGAACTTCCTGCTGACACATTGTGTTGAAACCTGGAAATTTCATGTTGAAACACAAGAGAACAGCGTGTCCAGGCTCTAGCCTGCTTACCTGATCTAAGACATCAACATCATGCCGAGCACTTAATAAGCTGCTCACAACTGCGGGACGGTTGTTGATAACAGCTAGGTGAAGAGGGGGCTCCTTAGACTGCAGAAAGAAAAGCATCGAGCTTCAGCATTCAAATCTCCGAGAGTTACGACAGTCCACCCGGTGTCAGACCCACGGGATCTCCGAGAGTTACGACAGCCCACCCGGTGTCAGACCCACGGGATCTCCGAGAGTTACAACAGTCCACCCGGTGTCAGACCCACAGGATCTCCGAGAGTAACAACAGTCCACCCGGTGTCAGACCCACGGGATCTCCGAGAGTTACAACAG